>NW_015116289.1:7760-10873 GCF_001443285.1 Poecilia latipinna
TGTACCACGTTATGACGTGATAGAGCTCAAAAAAAAATTTTCTGCAAGATAGCAATCAATAATGCTACAGGGCTGCTTGTCTGTAATTTATTAAGACAAATAAACATAATTTGCAACATCACACTGTAGAAATACTCAATGTAGGCTTTCAGTTGTTTCAAAGTTGCATATGCCGCTAAATCTCTAAAGCTCAAATAATACTTGAATCTCTGACAGCTTTTTAAACATATGGTCATTAGAACAGCATTGAAGTGGACATCCACATTTTCGTCTACAAATGTGGACAAGAACTACCTAACCTGAGACCAAGTAAAAACCAAGACCACAGTGTACTGAGACCAGCACAAGACCAGCACCCACACTAATATTAGGTGACATTAGCTTGTGCAAAAACTAGATAGTAAACAGCTGACAAGAAACAGAAACTAGCGCCGTAAAACATACCACACAGGTAACTTCAATTGTATAGCTGATATTGACTACATCTTTTTGTGTGAGGGCCGGGTAAAGAATTGCTTATGTTAGACAGCTAGATTTCCTAGCATTACTTACCTTTCCTTACCCTGTGCTTTTCTTCTAAGTGACAATAAAAGGCTGTGATAGTCCCCACCTTCAAAATTTGTGTTGCCTTCTCCTCAGTTTTGTTTTACAGATATATTCTTCATGATTTATGTAGCTAAATTGTATTACTAAAGATTTTGCAGACATCTTCTCCTATTAACACATAAATTGGAGAATATTCTAGCAATTTAGTGATATTTCGACAATTGTGTTCTTGACTGGCTTTGAAATAAAATCCGGAGTCCTCAATCTCCAACACCAACATAAGACCGAGTACAAACGTGGACGAGAAAGTGTTCTTGAGACCAAGACCAGTCACCAGTACTACAGCACCAGGACTTTTTTTTCCTAGTGTATGTACAACAAACATCATAGAGTGACAAAAAGCCATAAAGGGTATTGATCCACAAAATAATTAACCAAATAATAGAATGAATAACAGCAATAGAAATCAAATAACCAAAAAAAGAGGAAAAAACAAAGCAAACACAAAAGCACAAACAAACAAGGACTTATACATTAAAATGGATACATTAAACACAAAAACAAAACACAGTCAGACAGTCACAGTCAGTGTCTGTTTGGAGTTCATGTTCAGTTCATCTAGATTACCAAGTAAGGATAGTGGGATGTTGTGGCCAGAGATTTGAGACAGTTTGGTGATTGCTTCTTTCCAGACGTTTTGGATTAGTGGACAGAGCCAGAATGCGTGGAGGTGGTCATCAGTCGTATTGAGTGTACAGTGTGTGTCTGATTCTCTAAGTCCCATGATGTGCACCATGTGCTGTGAGAAATGTGTTTTATGGACTATTTTATATTGTTTCAACAGTATGTTGGTGTTGTTGGAGATGCTGAAAATGCTATGGAAAATATTATTCCAAAATTGATTATCTGTATGGATGGTAAGATCTTTTTCCCATTTAGTGATCAGAATTTGAAGTTCATTGTTTGTTGACGATATTAGTTTTTATAGTTTTGAGAGTGTTTTTGGAGACTTTGCAATTTTGTTGAAGCTATCGAGTAGGAATGGTTGTCCAAGATGAAAGTTATTGATGTTAGTTTTGATTTGATGGATTGTTTTAATGGATTATATTGAAGAAACTGTTTTTTTGTCAATGTTGTATTTAACAATAAGCTGTTGAAATTAGGAGTGTGCCAATTATCGGCTAGCCGATTTATCAGTGCCGATTTCCTTAATTTTGTGAGATCGGAGATCAGACAAATTTTACATGTGAAGCTGATCTTATCTACCAATGTTATCAACCTCTGCAAAGGTCTAAAAATCAACCACAGTGCTTTTCTTTTCTCCCGTGAGAGAGTTTTGATTGACAAACCGGCCGACCAGGTCATGTCTGGACATTTACAGTTAACAATAGTTACCCCATTGTTGCCAATTCAGCAGCATTCCTGATATAATGAGCAACATCTCAGACAAAAAACTGGTATTGGCCAAAATCGGTATCAGTAAGTTAGGTCTGTGTTGGCTGTTTCCTGTTTTTGTCTCTTTTAGCTCTGATTACTCGGTTCATCTCTGTTTATGTAGTAGCTGGCAGTGTAGTCCTCGTGCACTCAGAGCTGTGTCCCTACTGTTTCATCTCCCTTGTGCTCTTCGTTATTCTGCTCCTCATTAGGAATGGAAGGCTCAGAGGGAGCTCAGCACTTTGACATGTTCTTTGTGTGTCCATAATTGAGTGCTCATTAATAAAAACAGCTGTGGCCCCCATCATTAGATTACATCTCTCAGGAAAACATGCAACACAATAAACATGCATGCACATGCAAATTATCTGTAACATGGAAACAGGGACAGAAAGGAAGGCATCTTATGTGGGTCTTAGTAAGAAACGTCATCTTCTAGGACTACAGGAAATGGTTACTTTAAATTTCTTAGCAAACATTACCTTATGTTAAGACAGACTGAAAGTTTGTCTTAACGTCACTCAAACTGTAGTGTATCCTAATACAATCTGGAGTTGCGCAACATCACTGTGCACAATACCTATTTTGCAATTAACTGTTTGGACGGCAGTAGATATTAGCTAATAAAATAAATACCATGTGTTCAAGCCCTCTGTGTAATTAATTTAGTTAAGCTGCTCTCTACATGGGGTCTGTTTGCAACAAACCCAAAGCAGAAAGACATTCCATCAGTTTATTTGTCAATAAATAATTTGATTTAATTCAGGTCATCATCACAACATTCATCAACATTATCACATATCGCCTGGCTTTCCTAATATTGCACAGTTTTAATACAAAGCTGAGTGTTAATAAAGGCAAATGTTAATAAAGGCAGGACAAAATTTTCTTTTAGCTTTTGCTAATTTTGTTTATTGCACTTGGCTTCCCCCAAATTTATTTTTCCAGATAAATTCTAAAGTGCTAATTTTCTTGGCTGCTAGCAAACTTTTAGTTGAATAAAGTTCAGCATGCTTTGGTGTTTCAGGTATCAACTGTTAAGATTTTTTCAAGTACTTAAATATTTACATTAGAGGTGTGCCGATCGATCGGCCACCGATCATAATCGGCCGATTTTCGTGAAAAAGTGTATG
>NW_015116289.1:14518-17545 GCF_001443285.1 Poecilia latipinna
ATAACCTGGAAAATTATTCAAGTCTTCGAGCTGCGATGTCAGACGCTGGTTCCTGTTGAACGCAGCGGTTCAACAGGAACGCCACCTGGTAGTGACTCTCACACCGAACCTGCTTAAAGCTGCAACATCTAACTTAAAACATAAATTTTACACACGTATTAAAACTTTCGCTGTCCTAACATGAGACAGATAATCTCTAAAAAAATAATCGATCTCCTCCCTGTCCTGCATAATTACTCCGCTCAGTCAGAAACAGCCAATCAGAACTAGCAGTAATCAGCTAGCCGCCATGCTAACAGGAAGTTTTCATTCAGTAACTCTGGATTGTTTATTGTAATGGAACCTGTTTTTGCCTTTGAATGTTTTATACTTTAATTCTTTGGCAATGTTGAGAGGTTTTACTTTGACTTTTTGCATTATTAGCCTCTTCAGAGCCTTCATATGTTTTCAGTCTGTTAAAGATAGTATTATTGATAGCAGTACAATTTGCACAATGCCTGTTTTGTTTTTTTCTTGGAAATAGTTATTGAAAAACAAATTTTGTCTAAATTAAGGTGAATTCATGGTTCATTTCTCCACATAATGTAACCGGTAGTGTTTATAATTAAAAAAATAATAATTATGTGATCGGTATCGGTGATCGGCTCTCATGGGTGATTGGAATCAGAATTGGCAGGAAAAAACTTGATCGGCACATCTCTACTTTATATTAATTATCTTATTGTGAAGTGGGTGAAGACAGTTTACACCGAAGTTCCATTTCCTATTCTCACATTTTCTCTATTTTTCCCCAGTAACTTAAAAAAAACATACAGGAATGAAATACAATAGACGAAAGAGAACAAAATATAAACACTAATATAATATCTAAGGGAACATGTAAATTAGACTTGGTCATTGATCAATGTGGGACGTTCTCCAGACTTGAATGACTCCTAAATCTATCTGTAAATCTCATTGTTTTGATGCAGACATGGAAAGGTGTTGCTTTCACTGACGCAAGTAAATAAAGACTTCCTGGATGTTGTTTTTTCTGAGCTATAATAAGATATTACTCAGCTCTGCTGCTCTGAGGCTTGATTACCAACCAATGGAGCCCTGCAGGTGGCGTCAGTATTCACTTCCACAGAGTAATGCTGATTGGAACCTCAGGCTGATCTCTGTAAGCACAAACCTTTTACATAGCAGGACTCTGTTGGCAGGTTTATTATTTCTGTTATTAGCCTTTGTATTTCACGTTTTGCTCTTTTAGAGTTTGACAGCATTAAGTAATATCTTTCATTTAGAATGCCATGTCTCATGGGAGCTTCATTAAAATACCAGATGTGACGGATTGTCAGTACAGCAGCATTAGGGGTTTCCAGCTTCAAACACTGGAATAAGCTTAAAAATACAGTTGTATTAATTTCTGTTTTGGCTTGTATGTGTGTGCAGTCAAATGCTGACGTTGAGTTTTTGCAGATCGCAGAACTTGTGGCCACTGAATTCTTTGAACAGGGGGACAAAGAGCGTCGGGAACTGAACATTGAGCCTATTGTAAGAAGACAAATCCTAACTAACATATTGGAATTTATTCTGTCATATAACTTAAACTGCCAAATCAAGAAACTACAACTTATGCTTGGAATCATTTTATGCCTTTTACTTCAGGATCTTATGAATCGTGAGAAAAGAGATAAGATACCCAGCATGCAGGTTTCCTTCATTGATGCCATTTGTGTTCAGCTATATGAGGTAATTTGGACCCAACTGTCTCTGTCTTTTCCATCTAGTGATCCAAATGACTTTCAGACAAAAGCCACCCTATCATTTTCTGTCATTGTTGTTTTCACAGACCTTGGCTGGCTTATCAGAGCACTGCTGCCCTCTGCTGGAAGGGTGTCAGAAAAACCGGCAGCATTGGAAGCTTCTGGCTGAGGATTGTGAGAAAGGCCTGGTCAATGGCCTGGTGTGATCCAACTACAGTTTGGCTTCTGGAAAAACTGCTAATTTCAGGACTGCTTCCTGTGTCTCCCAGACTCACTAAGCATTCATAAGATTAGTATGATACTACAAATATGTGGACTATGGGCCTTTAACCATTTCTGAAAAGGGAAAGCCACCACAAGGTCTCAAATGTTATGTGGTTCTCACCAAGCAGTTCTTCCCACATCTGTCACTGCAATCATTCTATCCTCTCAAAGCTAAACGTTCTGGTGTGTTCCATTTATCTTGGAAGTCGGAGCTAAGATATGAGAACATAGGCGTAACTTCCTGAAGGCCTGGTCCCCACCAACATTTCCTACACATTTTTCTGTGCCTGCATATATTTGTGGACATTAACTCAGCAGCAGCTGCGCGCTGTGTACAAATATTAACAGCCAGTGGACGACTGCTTTTTAAAATTTCTTTGTAAAACGTAAATGGCGAGTCCGTTCAGTGAGCTAGTTGATAGGACATCACAAGACTTGCAGTGCTCCACATGCGCTATTGGTTTGCGTTGAGCCCAGAATATCGGTGGTCGGGGAAATGACACAGTCAAGCAAAAATCTGAAAAAAGGACACAGTGTTTTGCTATTAATTGAAAACTTTACAACAGCAAGATAAAGTCCAAGGGAATCACTTTTCACATGTCAGTAAAACATTTTAATTAAAGAAAGTGGGAGTAGGTTAGTTGCTGTAGCTTAACTTTGACAAACTTAGCATACCCAAGCTGCATAGTTCAGTGTGTTTCAGTTCAGTTAGCACAAAAATAAGGCGACCCACACATCTACTTTGTGACAGATTATCAGTAGAGCAGGTGTTTAAATTAGCTAATCAACCACCACAAGTGTTTAGGCAATTACTTTTTAATGGTCGCACAGAAATCTGTAACAGACTAAAAAAATTACCACACCAAGAAATACCAAAAGAAAACATTCAGTCTGTTTTTTTATGTTAATTCCTAATACACTTGAACTTAATCTTTGAGATGTTGTTTGACAGTTGCCTTGGCAACGGCTCTGTGTGTGACGTTAAGCTGAGACAGAATGGAAAAGAAAAAGAATA
>NW_015116289.1:21655-26344 GCF_001443285.1 Poecilia latipinna
AATTTCCCATTGGGATTAACAAAGTATTTATTAATTTAAACTTGAATTGAATATATCAATGGTCACTCTACAACCCAACTGCCCCAACCAGGCCCAAAAAAGTCCCACTGAAAATGATGAACAGAGGAACAGATGTGACTTGCTGTGGTGGTTTCTGATAAGGGCAACATGGGCAACCACCCATGGTGGCATTTTGTGGGGGGTGGGGGTATGAGTTGAATTTTGTAACTTTTTTCAGCTATAGGCAAGCATTGACAGCACAGACTCATTCCATAAATTAGAATATGTCTATAAAATTCAATATTTTAGTAATTTCTTCACCAAGTGAAAGACATAGTAGAGATTAATTAGACGACAGATGTCCCCGCCACTCGCTCAGCTGTTCCTCACAATGCATCCCCATTAATTTGCAATACAAAGTCACACCCTTGTATGAGAATGATGTGACACACAACTAATCCATGTGTCAGAAAACTATAAGTTACACAATGCATCAAACCATAATAATAATAAAATAAAACCAGTGTGATGCGTGACTATGAGGGGAGTGTGAAAGCTCCTCCACGGGCTGAACCGCTTAACCACTAACACACCAGCCCACCAGGACCACATACATAAAATTTATCAGTGCAGACACAGAACCACATACTGTGCAATGTGTGTAAGTGGAGTGTGAGATATAAACGCACACACCACACATAATTCTGTGTTCACAAAGATAAATCACTCTACCTTTTATTTCTCAGTTCTAACTTCATCTACCACCTGCCTGGGGGCTGGTGCCGAGCTGCAGCAGTGCAGACAAGAGGCTGGTTGTTCTCTGGACAGGTTGCCAATCAGATCACAGGGTAACATGGAGACACAGGACAGTCAAACATGCACACACATACTTCAAGATAATACTATACTCAATTCCAACTTCAAAGATCAAATGGAACACACAGTTATAATAAACGCACACTAATGGATGAACAGGGATAATGTTGATCTGTCTGGGTACAAAGCAATAATGAACATGTATACTGATTTAATGGTAGTGTGGTGTAATTTCCCTTTTAAAACTAAACTCTAATAACTGAGAATGGAAATGTTTATATTCTTACTTGAATTAAGCCAATAGCTAGAATTCCACTGATTCATCACAGTATTATTTCCTCTCATCTTTGAGGGTTAATCCACTTACACTGCAGGTGAATCCCAGAATTAACATTGTCCCATTGCCTGATTATTGCACCAGCAGCTCACATAATCCAAATTTAAACTCTAACAACAAACTGGAGACAATAATGTGTTGCAGCAACAACTCTGAAATCAGTGTTGGCAACACTTACATTGTCTGTCATTCTCAGGAAACATTACCAAGTGCAGAAAAGAGCCTCTTAGGCTGTGTTCACACTGCAGGCCGAAGTGACCCAGTTCCGATTTTTTTGACGTAATGCGACCTGTATCTGATCCTTTTATGACAGTCTGAACAGCACGGGTCGGATTCCTTTCGAATGTAACCCATATCTGATACGTATCCGATTCAAATGTCACCTAACGTCCAGGCCGCATTCATCCGAACTGAACATCACTGATACTCAACAAATCTCACTATTCTCCGTCCTGATGCGTGCAAGCGGGAAGAAAAACAACAACCAAGACAGACAATATGAGGATTAAGTTGTTAATATGCTGCTCCGGCCGGACAACAACTTCAAATATGTAAGCTAAGCTTCACCGTTAGCCTGCATGTTTACTTCCGCAAACACTGAGCACTTCTTCTTCTTTTTATGGCAGTTGGCAGAATACTGAGAACACTGTTATTGCGCCCTCTACTGCGCATGCGGGACACAGGTTGTTTTCCCGTTCAGACTGCAGGCCACACACAGGTTGCATATGTGTGGCTGTGTGAACGGCCCCGGCAAAAAAATCTGAATTGGGCCACTTCAGCCTCCAGTGTGAACGCAGCCTTAGTGTCCTTTCTGCGCCAAGTGACTTTCACCATTATGTCTCACCTGCACAATTATGGTCATTATGATTGTTGGACACAGCAACATCCCAGTGCGATAAACTGCTATACTTACCGTATACTTTCAACCATTTCACAGATAAACTTGTTAGATATTAGTTTGTTTGAGTCATTTATTCTGTTTCACTCACTGTCATTACTGTTGCATATTTATTTTGTTTTATATATTTATTAAAGTTTCTACATTGCAAGGTGAAGCGTTTCTTAGGAGCACTCAGTTGTCAAAGGAAGAGTAGTTTTGCTAATAAACTTGCTTTACTTACTGGACCTTTGTAAGAAACAACTGACGGATGAGATTTACTCAGTGTGTAATATCCATATAACAGATTTATTTCCCTCAACATTTCAGCCATAAAAAAGGAAATTCAAATGCTCTAGAGGTTTCCACTGCTGGGTTTTGGTACAATAGGACTAATCAACAAGTAAGTAGTTTCTCTACAGCTTCAACACCTTTTCATTGACCAACCAATCATAAACTGCATTTTCAGGATTATTTTTCCCTACAGAAGTGGAAACATATCTAGTTAATTGTGACCGCCGTCTGTCAGGGATGTGGATAATATCTAGCTAATTATGTGAAAAGATACATTTATAGTGGACCCCTGTGAATTTATTTATTGTTTGTTTGTCCTGTAACTGCAGATTATTCACAAATGTTTTCTACTAGGCTATCTGAAATAATAGAAAATGCAACTTGGGAAACTGAAATAGGTAGCCACAATGCTACTTCTCACATTATCCAAAACAGCCAGTCCAGAAGCTCCATTTATTTTCCTTGGTTGCTGATTTGCTATACTCCTATGAGCACAGCATTGGCATTAGCTACTGCAGTAGTGCTAAGAAGGTTTCGATTGATGGTGTAGTAATTCATATTAAGGTATGTTTGCTGTTTGAACTTTTGAAATAGGCTGTTATTTGCATGTTTATAGGGCATGTCAAATATTTGTGGATTTTTCCTATCCGTCCCCAAACTCCATGAATACAGGGGTTCATTGTAAATTACTTCTACTGTTTTTTCCTTAGATTAGGTCACAGATTTGCTTACGTACCATCAAAGCACCTTGTAATCAGTTGACCAGTGTAGTTGGATTTTACTGTAACAAAGGCTTCCAATAGCAGTAAGACTTTCCAAGTCCCAAACCAAAGGCTTCCCAAACATTCCCTTAGCTTCCATTACTTACCTTGCTGTAAAATATGTACTGACAAAAGCAACTAAACACCAGGTCAATTAACTCAAGATGGTTTCATATGACCAGTTATTGGTATTTCAACGTCTTGATATGGAGGGACCTGGTAACTCAAAATAGGTCAGCAAAGGGCCTAGGACCTAGGCCCTGGTGGTGGCATCACAAAGGTTACTGTAGTGCCTCAAAATTGAGTCCCATAAAGGTAAAAGTTGGAATTGCATTAAGGCTGTTGCCTGGTTTGTGAGGTGTCCATCACAGTTTGGGACGACACAAATATGTGTTTCTGAAATTTCTTTTCCCAGTTTTGAAGGATTTCTGTGGCAACTTCCATTGTGACACCAACAAAGGTGTTGATAAAAGTGACTAATGTGTTTTACTCACTCTTGCAGGTCCTGACTCTATAACTTATTGTTGTACTCAGGGTACCACTTGGTTCCCATACCAATCACTTTTTCTGGCCGCTTAGCTGGTTTTGTCAAGTATAAAATGTTTCAAGTGAAGCTGGTCAGCCATTCAAATAGGAAGCTTTAGATCTTGATAAACACACAACAGGTGTTCCTTAAATTCAGCTTCAATACTGAAACACTTGTAGATGCACACTCAGAAAGCTCTTTGTAACTGTGGTCGCTTTGTGTATTTCTAAACCATTGAAATGTAATAAACTGATGGTACAAAATGAACATGTTTCACATCTACATCTGTCGACACCACTGAAAACTGTGGGTCAACTAGTATTTTTACTAGTATTTTACGCAACACTGTTTATTCATAAATTAGCCTACTAATAATTAATTATGAGCGGTTTTCCATGTTTTGAGAGTGAAATAATCCAACCTAGGACAACTCCAAACTTCTAGTACAGCCGACGTTGCCAAAAAAAAACGAAGCAAAGCATATAATACTCACTGAGTAGCTGATGATATGTCTTTATAGACAAAGTCTATCTTCCTCTCTCAAAGCTAGGTTTATAGTTGATGGGTTGAACCAGGCACAGGGCGGCGCGCCAAAAGCACTTAACCTACCTCTGCACCTTGGCCTCGGATGACGTCGCAGAGCCTGGTTGTTCACCTCTGAATTTATAACTTAGCGCTGATCTGGACGATTTATAAGATGTTTTTGCAGAGCAGGTCTGTTTGCGCTGACATTTATATAAACCCTCTGTGAGGGCTCGTTTTATTTTGCAAAAACTTATTTTATGCAAACATTTTCCTGAGTGCCAATTCCTATACTTCAGCCTTTAATAACTGAAACATGAGTGTTTTAAATGTCCATACATTCCAGTGTCTTCAAATAGACTTATTCATAACATCCAGATCTGTAGTGTCGTGTTCCACATTCTTTCCAATATCCAAATATCAATCAAACACTGAATATATAAGAAATTATACTACTATTTTTGATATAGTGTAAATTACAGTAGACTCAGATTGTAGTCAATATTAACAATTTACTAAATTGTAACATTTAAAGGGATCCATGATTAGTTATATA
>NW_015116289.1:31681-40379 GCF_001443285.1 Poecilia latipinna
TGCGTCCCCCCCAATGACAGACTCGTTCCTACGCCCTTGGTTATATAGACCTTATTTGGGAAATATTTATTTTAGATGTAAAAATAATCCAGTAATAATACTGACTGTATTTAGTTTTTTATAAATTTTAATAAATGTATAAAATTCATTAAAATTCCTATGACAAAATATTGTTATAGGATGTCGCCATGTTGTTCACGCTGCAATGCATTCTGGGTAAATGACATGTAATGGTCCAACTGCCTGGCTCCTCCAGTCAAAACAGTGATGAGTATCGTTATTAAGCCTTTTTAATTTAAACCGGAGCGCACTGAAATCGATCAGAACGTAGAAATCAGAGGAGGTGATGAAGAGGAGCAAACAGAGGAAGAGGACAGAGTTGGCCATAGGAGCTGCTGCTGCTGCTGCCTTCAGCTTCGTAAATGAAACAATGTAACACATCGTTTCATTTACGAAGGTATGAAACGCATACCTCTGGTCGGACTGTGTGATCCGGTAAGTACTTCTGTAGCTCTGTGTCCGGTTCGGAAGGAGCTGTTTAGGGTCCGAATTTCGTTTGGTGTTTGTAGTGGTTTCACATTCATTACCAGTGTTCCAGCTCCCTTCGTATTTCCAGTAGTAATAGCTCTGTTAGTGCTGCTTGTCTTTGATGTTTTTCCTAGCATCTGTAGCGCTGTGTCCGGTTTGGCAACAGCTGTGCTGCTTAGAGTTCGGTGTGATGGTAGCACCGACACCGGACCTCCATGGGTCCGGTTAGATCAGTAGATTCAGTAGGTATAGCTCCTGTTGGCATCTCAAAGAGCGTCCAGCTCTGCCTGTCTCAGCAGCAGCACGGCATTTATTTTTAGCTTGTTAAGGTAACTATCAGTTGTTCCTTTGTTGGTTCTGCTGGTATAAATGATTCTGGGGGGTCCAGGGTCCAGATTAGGTCCTTCAGAAGTTGTTCAACTCTGGCTCTCGCACTGCGCTCTCCTTTCTTTCATGTAGGAAATTATCCAGATTCGCCTCCATTTTTCATTTTCATTTTTTTAAATTACAGCCAATAGTGACACAGTATGGCATTATCTAAAATGACACCAGTCAAACTACTTGAGCTGCACGTAAGGTATAAAGAGACACCTTGATGGAACACTTACTATATACAAGAGCTGTGTCCAAATTTAGGGTCGGCATCCATATGTAGGACGGCCTGGTAGACACAGGCTAAAGCCAAGGATATAGAACAAATTATCTAATTATAGAAAATACATCCCTGGCCCCTTCACATTCAGAAAAACATATTCATATTCCACTTATTCAGCACATTAGGACATTGACTTGAACAGACTTTATAGAATAGTTAAACACTGACATTGTGGAACAGAAGACTGAAGAAAAACAGCTCCAGCTCTGATCCTCGCTGACCTGTCCTGAAAATCCTTTGGTCTTTAATGCACTTCTGTTCTGACAGTGGTTTCTGATCAGCTCTCTCTCATTAAAAAACCTACACAGTATGAAAAGTTAGCTAAACTAGGAAAATAACAATAAGAGTGGTTACTTCGGGCCAATTTAGTTACATGGGAAATATTTCTTGGTTGTTCAGAAGCAAGTTTCTGGCCGCAAAGTCAAGAAATTCTGTTCGTAAAATTACGTCAATATTTTCTGTCACTCTAAGGTAATGCAATGGATCCAGTTTGTCCTGTAAAATGGTTGAACTTAGTCCAAGCAGACTGAATTATGGATCTCTGATCACTCTATTGCCACATTCAAGATGTTGGCGACATACCGCAAGATTCGGCGTAAAATGACGCATCTATGTATTCATGTCTATGGTCCATATCGTTTAGTTAACATAGGACTGCAGTACCGATTCTGAAGTGCCTGAGCAGATTAGGCTGACCTTGGCAACACACAGATACTAAAATCTGATTGGACGAAACACCAATAATCCACACAGACATATATGGGAAGCAGCAAAGACAAGAGAAACATTATAAAAAAGAGAATAGACTATTGAAAGTAAATAACATTTAACTGAATACTTATCAATTAGGTTACAGCTAAATGTTAGTGATTCTGCTAGCTAGTGCAGTGACTGGCTGATCCTAATACTGAGCCGATTTGATATTAGCACAAATCACACATACTTTTATTTATTTCTGGTAGACAGAAATGCTGGAAAGGAATGTTTCCATCAACTGGAGATTTTAGATCAGGCCTATATATTCTGATCTTTTTTTTTTTTTTTTTTTTTGGCTGATATTGAACCAGGACACCGCTGTAATTTTATAGGCAATATTTGTTTTACATATTTGCTGAAACTGTCAATATCTTGTGACAGCATGGTATGAGACAGGTAATCTGTGAAAAAAATCCAGCTCCTCTGCCTTCTCCTAGTGATAACTTAGAACAACTCATCGGAGCCACAAGGCAGATCTTGGCTCCAAGGGTGAAGGGACACATATTGGAAACCTGACAAATAAATAGCTTGAGCAGAAATGTCATAAACAGGTTACTTAGTAAAGTGTTAGTCCAATCTGACCAAGTAATGTAAAGCGTTACTATTTACAATCCAATAATCAGATTAAAGTTACGTATAGTTACGTATACAAGTCACTCAGTATCCATCCGTTCATTTTCTTACACCTTTGTCCCTAGTGGGTCAGGAGGTGTTGGTGCCTATCTCCAGCAAACGTTTCGGGTGAGAGGCGGGGTCACCCTGGACAGTGGTGACTGCATGCATGTTTCCCCATTTCAAGTTGCTGCTGAGCTCATGCAGCTTAAACAGGCACAGATGGATGGTTTCATTCTGCCTCTTGATGAGCAGAGTATAAAGCTAGGTGACCTCAGGGCCTCTTGGCCAATTGGGCAGCATGGGTGCTGCAGCTTTGTTGGAAATGTGTGTATTTGCCTTGTTTAGAAAGATGCCAGGTTCATGGTTTCTCCCAGGTTACTTTTTACTTAAGAGGATTGTCTAAAAGCCCTGGATTTTGTTATTTACACTCTCATTTTTTCTTTAGGTTTTTCCCCGCCACCGTCAAGATTCTTCCTGGTTTATTTTAAATAAAACTTTAACTATACTCTCCTGGTTTTGCTTCTTCATTTCCTGTTTGTTTCTCCCCCCGACCCCTCACAAACAATAGACTGGCTTGGGGATGCAATAGATGGATTTTTCATTGAGTAATCAAGTAGTTATTTTTTCAAAGTAACTATGCCATTCCTGGTAGTAAACTATCTACACTGTACATTAAACGTATGTATATGTTTTATGATCTCAAGGTGACAAATTGTCCCAAAAAACATCTTCTTCCATTTCCTATTGAACAAAATGGCTTGAGTCTTTAATCAAGCATCATTCCAGGACTGAACTCTCACTTTATCATTTGCCTCACAACTAGCAAGATAAATACACACAAGCTTACTACTCGATTTTGACATATTTTGTCAAAATGTTTTATTATTGATCAAAATACTTTTACATATGTTTGGCACTTGAACTGGTTCAAGTTTGTATTTTCAAGTTTGGTTCAAGAAAGTATTTTACCTTCAAAAACTGTAAGTAAAATACAGCTAGTCAAACTGTTTTAAACTGAATACAGTAGTTTTACCAACAAAAATAAAGTCTAAAAACATTTTTTTTCTTGAACAACATCAGTGCAACAGTTTTCCCACAAAAATAAATTAAAATCATACTTTTCACATCTAACAGACACCTTAGCTCCTCACTGATAACTCAGTGTGTTGTCTCACTTTCCTGCCCTGCATTCAATAACTTGCCAAACGAGCCATGGCTCTCAAAAGATTGAAAAACACAGACACAGGCAAAAAAGCCTAAATGTTTTTTTTTTCCTGTCATTTTCAGCCACAAACATTTGATTAAAATATCTTGTCGTGCTCCTGTCTCTCCCCTGTCCTGCTCTTTTCATAATAATTTTATTTAAAAAGTAACAACAGGTTAATACATATTTCAGTAAACTAATTGAAGACCTCACCAGAGCTTCCTCAGTCGCTTCACCTTTCTTCAACAGCATCACTATTCTAACACTGCCATTCTCTTGAGACATTACATAATATTTAATGCAATGATAAATGGTCGAGTATGATCAGGTGTTGTGTAGCCATTGCTCAAACTGACAAACTTTAAACAAAAACAACAGAAAAGGCTCATTTTACTGTTTCAGTCTCATTGTGATGAAATAAAACATTGTAGCTAGAGTAGCTAACCTTTAGGCAAAGGTTAGCAATAAAATATTGGACGTGTGATTATTCCAGAATTATCCGACTTAGCCCTGCAGTTTGAGAGAGTTCTGAGTTCAGTCACCGCTAACCAATAGGGACAGGTCTTACATCGCTCTCTTTAGGCCCTGTCCAGGATGTTCATGTGAGATTCACAAGCAAAACTTGGGTTCAACCAAAAAGAGAAATTAAAAAACAAACGTGAGAATGCTACCAAAAACTTCGACTGTCAACCAAAAAATTCTGACATGCGCAGATAAAAATTTATGTTATGCAAATAACTTTTTCCTTTCAAACAAAAATGAGTGATTTTAATAAAACATCTTTTTAAACATGTTTTTGTTTTAAAAAAATTAAATTCTTACAATTCAAAAAGTTTTGACCAGTTTCATTTCTTTATTTTTTTTTGATTGAGTAATTGTGAAACAAATTTAACTCCATACCAGTGAAGCAGGAAAAAGAAACCATCTGTTAACAGAAAGTCCTTTTATTTGACTTTTTTTTTTAAAAAGATGAACATATAAAGCACCATCTGAAAACAGAAGATGGCCACTTTGAAATAACAGACACATTAAAGAAAACTGTCATTCATGACAAACATTTACATCAGAAAGGACAGCAGAATTTCTTCCAAAGTAAAAAAAAAACAAAACCAAAAAAAAAAAAAACAAGTCCTGTAAAATGTACTTTAAAGAGCAGCCCTGGTACTTCAGCAGGTTAAACTGAGTCAGTCCTCTTGTAAGCCACCATGCTGTTCACCTTGTGGATGGAGGTGGTGAAGGAGCGCAGGCGCACCTCCTCTGATTGGTTGATTATCTGTGGGCCGGACTCCTCCCACTTGTCTGGAACCACCAGGTCTTTATCAGTGTAGACCAGGAGATCAAAGGCACCTGCAGTGGAAGGTCAGAGGTCAGAGATCATTGGAACAAAGGGAGATAGTAAAGAGAAAGAAGAGGAACTAACATGGCGTCTCCAGCAGAGGGAGGAAGGTAACTGTGGCTGTTATCTGCCTGATGACAGAGCGGATCTCATCTTGAATGATCTTGATGGATTTCTCCCTGGGAGCACTGGGAACACACAACCAACAACAAAAACTCATCCATACTGATGTCTGAGAGCTTATTTTAGGTTTATACTGCCCCCTGCTGGGGAAGATAATTTTGTACCCTACAGTTTCTAACAATATTCTGTCTAATTTGAATCCCAAAAAAAACATCAAATAAAATGTTTTGTGTGAAATCAGATGTTTTATCTGAAGAAAGCAACATAGCGCTGACCTGCTCTCCTTAGCCGATTTGTCACACTCGATGTCAAACTGCCATCTCTCCAGCACCTCGTTGGTTTCCAGACATGTAATGACCAACACCAGCTTCTGCACGGTGCACTCAAACAGCCACTCTGAAACAATGATGAACAGAAGGAGAACATTTGGAGCGCACCGATTCCAGCTCTTCTGGTCTGATCAACCAATAGTCATTTTCTTCCTAAAAACATCAGTTATGTTAATTAGTTTCTGAAAACTTCATTCTACAACTAAAATAATACACAAATAGTTGTGCACTGACTGCAGTTTTCTAGCCGATCAATTTAATTGATCTGAAAAGTTGCTAGATATAGCAACTTTTTATTGCTATATAAAAAGTTGCTAGATATAGCAACTTTTCAGAGCAACAAAGTTCCTTTCACATGCAAGTATCGAAGGATCGCCCGAAATTAAGACAATGGTGTCTGCTTTATTGGTGCACTCCTACATAAAGAAACAATGGAGAATCCAACCAAAAATGAAAGAACTGAAAATAATTCTCATATATTAACTGATTTTTACTAAACTTCAAACAAATGATTTAAGAAATGCAAAACTATTTAACCAGGATAACTTTATCATCATCTGCATATCTTATTGAGGGCAGTATTTTTAGATCATCAATCTATTGCTGCCACCTACTGGTCAATGATATTACATTACATACTCTTACTTTACTGTGTCAGAATTACTGATTTTAACAGGGATATTTGACTCTGATCAGACTATCGAGATCAACTTTCAACCTTTTGGTTTCCATGGTGACCTGTAGCTGAGGCCAAGCAGAAAAATCAAGTTGTCATTAGAACGTCAGGAATCCATGGAATAAAATCTGAAAACTATTTCAGTTCAGGTGACTCGTCTCTTGAGCCGTTCTACTGAGCACCGGTACCTTTGAGCTGAGACACCACGTTGGTCAGGTAGTTCTTCAGCTTGGGGTCAGTGGTGAGCTGCAGGGTCATGTCATAGTGTGTGACTCTGGTGAAAGTCTCAGGAGGGTAGATGCCCCGCTGGTACAGGATACTGTTGATGCCAAATGCTGTGGAGAGACACTGGGTCAGCTAAGGTTCAGCTAAAGATGCTTAGAAACCATGTTGAAGTGGAACTGGAGATGCATGGATCAGGCATTACTGGCTTATATTGATTTCTTGCTTCCTTTGAGGGAGACTGACTCAATATATCCAATTGCAATGATCACTGCAATTGCAATGTGTGCAATATCAACACAAACTGCTTGAATGCAATTTTTTTTTTTCGACTAACATGCAAAAAATATGTTTGGCCTTTTGGATTTCTTTCTACAGACTATAAACCCAGACGCTTGTGCACTAATTTACACGCCACTTCAGACTTTTACCCGTATTTGGCCAGTGGCGGGTGCTAATTTGCGCCCCTGCTCATAACAAACTGTCACAACGTGGTGACAGCTTTAACAAATATAGAGAAAACATTTTTTTTATTAAAGTTGTATACTGCAGCTTGAATAAAATGCAAGTACGTAGCATTTTTTGAGAAATCTGGATTGCTTCACGTATATTTTGCACATTGCCTATGACTGTTGCTCGTGGGGACAGACATTACAGTAATCTAAAAAACAAACAAAAAAATGTAAGCAACCTATTTGACAGGAGTTGCATGTAAAATTGACAAACAGTAAATATTGTGATAGTATCAGTATTGGACCAAAGAAAGCAGGGCTTTAAAATTGTGGTGCTTTTTATGGGTGAAATAGACTCAAGAAATTGTAACAGCAGCTGCGAAGGGGGTGCTTAATTTATTTGTTTTTGTCATTGGGCCCAAAATTCCTGGCGGCGCCCCTGCAGGAGACTAATAAATGATCTCCTTTCTCAAAGGAGCAGCTTCGTCGTCAAAGTCAGCTCCTGGGTCCACCAGGCGTTTTGAACAGACGCATGGTTCCCACTGGGCATGAAAGTATTTCTCAAGCATGCATGAAAGAATCAAGGCAACACTCCAGGTATGATTTTGATGAGGGAATAAAATCATAACATGATGTAAGGCTAAAAAAAGTGTCACCTTTGCGTAACACCTCTTTAATTCATTAAACCCAGCAACCTCTCGCTAAACATCCCCCACAAAACGCTAAAATGTAACCATATCAATGTCTACTGCTCCAGTAAACAACTTTAACACCGAGGCAAAGATCGGTTTATGAACGAATTGCGCTCCTATAGACTTCGGGATGCATATTATGAAAAATATCAACATTAAACTCCATTTGATTTGCTTTTGTAGCGCTCGACTTCAACGTCAGCGTGGTACAGGTGAGCGGTGCATTCCACTATGAAGACCAGCAAAAATAAATCGTTATCTGCAACGACAATAAGTTGCACTTATAGCTCAGAGCAAACACACTGGCTTCCGATGTTTATTGCAGTTTCATGTTGAGTTCATGAGTTTAACAAAGACTCAGCTCAGGCCCAACAGTTTCACTTTAGCACAGCGTGTTGTGTCGAAGCTAAGGGAAGAAACGCGCTGCTAAGCTATGGATTGAAGCTGAATACTTACAGAAGAACTCAGCCACCAACTCCGCGCTTCCTTTAAGAGTGATTCCCTTAAGAGTACTGGTCATGGTTCCAATTATCACCAACAGATTCTCCTCTAAAAGATTTTTGTGCCGCTTCTCTGTTCTCTGTTCTCTTCTGCTACCCGCCGTCCAGTTTGAAAATGTCATATGCACTTACACGCATGCGTAAAGCCTCCCTTCTCAAGTTGCGTTTACATTTTCTTGACGCGAGGGGGCAGTGCATAACAATCCAACTGTTGATCTCAGTCTTGCCACGAAAGACCTTGAAAGATTTTCGCAAATTGAACTAGTAATCACTACATTTAACTTTCTTGCTGCATTCAGTGAGCCAAACCGCTGCATGTGTTCAGAACAAGAAAGCAGGCATTCCTATACTTTTGTGTAATATTTCATTCAAACTTGTCATTTCAAGATTTATTGTTGTGCTGTCAGATTTTGGTGCCATTGCTCGCAAGTCTGTCCGAATGTCAAAGTCGAAGTTATTTGTCCTTCTATATAAAAGAAAGTGCTGCTACTTTCAGTAGTTTAAAGAAGAAATTACATTTTATTTGTTTTTTAGAGATTCCCCTGTAGTCAAATTCTCAATTTGTTTAAGTTTTGTTTGTCCAGTTATAGAATTTGTTTAGTCCTTTCTT
>NW_015116290.1:0-5905 GCF_001443285.1 Poecilia latipinna
TGACATTGATTCAATGTTGTTTCAATCATTCTGTGCTATCTGGGGAGTTATTATCGGTGAAGGACGAGAGGCGCTTCCGCCTCCAAAACGTGTCAGCATGGTCTACAAATCCAAAGCAGACACTCTGGCGACAGGGAACTGTGTTTTATTATCCAGCCAATGAGGTAAAAAGAGTCCTAAATCTCTAAACAGGGACAGCTTTTACAGATGTGGAATTTCATCCCATTTTGTTCTTTTTAACTATGTAGAAGCCTAAATTCATTCATTCAGACCTTTTGGATAAATTATGTTTATATTTCGTATACTAATTTCTTATATTGGACTATTCTAAGGTCTTCTTGTAAATTTGCATACATAATTGCAGTTAAGGATTTGAGGGTGTGGCCAGGCTGAATTAGTTGGCCAGTTGGAGGGGAGCCACACAGTTTTTTGACCTCTCTCTCGCTTTCTCTCTCTTAGGACTCTTTTGTTTACTCTATTTTTGTGGAAAAGTAACATTTGTACCGTTTTTATTTTTGAAGTAAACCGTTAATTTTTATCAAGAGGACCCAGTTTGGTTTTTTGTCGTTTCGTCATCAAGTGGACCGAAGGGGAAGGACGGAGAGTGTCAAGCTTATGGCTTCATTATTTAGGAATCTACAAACTACAACAAAGAAACACTTTGCACCTCACAGATATCTTAGACAAATACAATAATTTCACCTTTTAAAAGAAATATCTTTGATGAAATAACTAAGCATTCTGCTTCTAGTCATACATTGAATATGCACAGATCAACTTAATCAAAAGGGAATAATGTAGTTTACCCTTTGACTTCCTGTTAATCTCATGGGAGGAAATCCACAGCATTTAGTGGCCTGATGGTTCAAAATGACAGAAAATCTTAATTGGTTTAAAAGTTACTATGAGTTTCACAGATTATGTTATTATGTTCTCTTTTTCTCATATATTGCATATGCGGTGGAATCCAACTAAATAAGCATTTGCTTCTACCTACTAGCTTTCAGATGTGTTACTTTTTTTCCCTTTAATCACAACTTAACTTTTCTTTCATTTAAGCATGTGTCCTGCTTTTTGGCTGGCATCCATGCCCAAAATCAAACCAGTAAATCAAATCAAATCAAATCGAGTTCTGCCTAATGTTTTAAGAGACAAAATGAAGCCCAGAGGACATCCTGCTCTGTTTTCTGACGTACACGGCACAAAGTGTTTGCTACCGTCTCCAGGCGTAGTCAAAGAGGCACACCTGGAACGAATTTGCGGATCACCACCAGATGTCTGGACGAAGGTTGTTGACCTGCTCCCGAGGTAATCCAATGCTTTGAATCGAGTGTGTTTGGGACATGCAGAGCACCTTAAGGACTGGGGATCATAAACACTGATCCATGTTATAGTGGAAACTATATTGCTGGTCATTTGATCCCGCAGCGTCAGAGGAATTTGCTGTACTTCCTGTTTGAAGCACGTGGACGGCCATGTAGCACCGGGAGCTCAGGGACAGCTTGTCCGGATCGTCTGCGTTTCTCTGCACTGGATGACCGAGACTGAACTGTAATAACCTGCACGCTCAGTTCACATGCACAGATACACACAGGGTCCATATCTGCCTCCACAGCCTCATACATTGAACCCTCTCACGCTTACAGCGGCACTAAAAGCACAGCCTGGCTAAAGCAAACTTAAATTACAGAGACCATTAAAAGGCTAGTCACTGGTACTTTCCACTTTGTCGGGCAGATGAAGAAGATTAGTGAACATTCACTAAAAAAAAGAAAAAGAATTACCATGGATTGTACAAAATGAGTTTGGTTTCCCTGAAGATGTTTAGGGGAAGGAGACACAGGTTGAGGCTGACCTTTAAGTCCACCCCCACACAGGCAGCTGCAGCTAATCAGCACCCCGCCGTTACAGAAACTGGGGTTGAGACACACGAAACGCAATCACATGTCATCATGTGAACAAAACCACTACAGAAGGTATTTTCCCCTCGCTGAGGCCAAACAGAAAACGGCCTATTTTATTTATGTTACTAAAATAGGATGCTGGTTACAGTTATGTAATATTGACCCCTATTAACAATTTTTGAAAGTGACTTACGTTACGATTAAAAACATAATGCAACACAGAAATGTAGGGGCTTTTCTTTCTGGAAGATCTCCATTAATTAAACTTCCATTAAGCATCGGTTGGGAGGGAGCATATAGCAGAAAGACTTACAGTAAATAATAAATAAGTAGGACTTTTTAGTCGTGTAGAAAGTCTACCTATTTATGACTGTCCTACTTCCCACAGGGTAGCAGGAATCACTACCGCTTTCACTGCTGCTTTGGGTTTCAGCTCAGACATGAGGCACAGCATCAGGACGTTCACTCTGCAAAGTGTCCACGTCTAGGACTGGACAGAAGGAAGCGTAGCGGCCAGCGTCTCCCGCTTGGTCAAAAACAAAACCCCAACATGGTGGACACATAATCAAGGATTATCATTAACAAGAAAACGCAGAGGAGGATGAGATTAATGCAAGTGAAGAATGAGCCATACAATGATTCAGTCCTTTTCTCCTTTTAATGAACATATAAGCAATATAGCAGAATGTATTTCAGGTCTGTTCATTGTAAGAGGTGCAGAGCTATCAAATGAACAAGTTCAAACTCCTGTAGCCTGCTGCAGGAATGTTTACTCATCTTTCACCCAGTCAAGTGTTTGTTTTCCTGCTGGACATCCAAAAGGTCATCCTGTAAATGATTTAAAGGTGGTGGGAGCCTTTTCATGTTATGTAGAGAGACGTCATTCTATTTGCATCTTGAAAGTGTTCTGTCAGACAGACATCCTTTCTATAAATAGCTGTATGTTTTTTTTATTTATTTTATTTTATTATTTTTTAAATGTACATAGAAAAATATCCCAGAAAAAACTGGGCCTGATAGCAGCATCCTTAACATTTTTCCACATCCGTGACAATCACATATAAGTTTCAGTCTTATGCTCGCAACGAGGTGGCAAGAGATGAGCAGAGCCTGATTCGTTTAGTGCTGATATTTATTTTTCTCTTCTAGTGGATATTTTTCTCTTTTTGTGCTTTTAATTTGTAGTTTTGTTACAATTTCTACTTATTGCCTGGGCAGTACTATGTGTCCTACTGTTTACGATCACAGTGGGTTGCTACAATCCATAGTAGCCACACAGGCACACCCACTGGAAGGAAACAAACACACCCAGTACAACACTTTCATTCTATTGGCTGAGAGGTTGCCAGGCGACGGTACTTTTCTGTTCCAAGCGCAGCAGTAAATGATTCGCAAGCGAGCAGAGAGGTTTGCACGCAGAGATTTTATCCAGCAGAGACGAGTTTCGAGCGTAAGGAGAAAGGTTTGAGAAAGCACAGTGAATATTTGAAAGAGAGCAGAAGTTTTGAGTAGAAAGACATGAAGTCCTTCTTTCAAAACGAATATGTGTGCTCTCGAATTACGGCAGAAAAATTCCCTCACAGATTTACAATTGCAGATGTTTTGCATGTGTTATGTTAAGGAAAATAAGTGTGTTTAACAGAATGGAAACTTATGGTTTGTCTTCTGAATGACTGGGGGCCCTATTGTAATAAAATCGTCTTGCGCTGTAGTGAGGGTCAGTGGAAAGTAACAGCATCTACATTTGTATGTGAGGATGAAACTTAACTGGTTGTAAGTCTGATTGCGTCAGACAGAGACCAGGATGACGATCTGTCTATTGTCACATGCAAGAAAAAATGGAAGAACTGTCTCAAAGTTGAGTCGTTGTCACAGCTCAGGTATAAATCAAAGCTGTATTTGTTTGGTATATGTACTGACTACTTTCAGTGTGAATGCGATTCCCGTTACACTGCTAACAGAAACATGTTAAATTGAAACTGTTACTGTTGAGGGAACAACACATCATCAGGGTCATCAGGGAAAATTTCATGTGTTCCCTTCAGGCAACAGCAAACCATAATAGTATCAGCATTGCTGCAAAGTATTTTGGTTTTCTGAGCTTGTAATAATCAAAGATATACCCTGTATGCTAATTTTGTGTTAATCTTCATACATGCATACATAAACACAAAGTTTAAAGAAAAAGCCAATTCAATTAAATTAATGTTTTTAGACTGTGGACCTTCTTGTCCCACTGAGCAGCCCAGAAACGCTGACCATTTAAAAATGATCCAGAACGTAAAGGCTTTATTCCTGTAAACTGCAAGATAAATCTACTTGATGCATATTTTATGTTGTTGTATATCCAGATTAATGCAACATTAAAATGTTAATAACGGCACACCCTATTTTCTCTTTGGAACATTGTAATCTAGTTTTCTGCACGTCCCTTTCTCTACATGTATATTTAAAAAATGACTCAACCCTAAGACTGATTAAGGATCTGACAGTTCTGGATAAACTAGTTTAAACAAATGTCAGATGATACCTAGCTGCCCTGCAGGGACAATTCATAAAATGACTGACTGCTGGCCAATTTCTGTTTATATTGAGCGAATGTGTTGACCAGCAGAGAAGTCGCGATGAGGCAGAACACGCTGAAGAACAGGTTCACAAATTTTAATATTCCTTCATCCATAACAAAATGTGGTTCAGGAGCAGGGAATAGTTTTACAAAGCAGTATGGATTACTGATAGCTCAGGAGGTTGATGCGAGTCTCATGAAAGATTTATGTCGTCAATAATATTTTCCAATTAGCATTTTGGCATTTGCTTGCGTATGTGAATGACATTTGGAGAATCCAACCTTCTGCGTTAACTCCAGTGGGGTCCTGGCCACAACTTTGGGAACTACTCAGCTTTAAGATGAAGTGTTAGCAGTGGACTGCCATCCAAAACAATAAGTCTAAAACTATTATCATTACAGCCTTCCTACGCAGCATTATTTCTCTTGGACGTCTTTTGTCTTGAACAGTTTTGGGTAACGTTGCCAGCTCTATTTCAGACTCCTTTCACACCGCTCTCTGTGTGCGCATTGCATTAACGTGCAGCTCTGTCATTGTTCTCGTCATAATGTTGACGTTACACAGGACTTGGATTTGGCTCATGCATCAGTACCAGACTGATGTGGCACTACAGTAAAGAGATTAAAGAGGAGCGCAGAACACAAAGGCACACACTGACTCCCTCTCTCTCTCACACACACACATGGCAAGGGAAACAGTGTCAGCTGTGAGAGCTATGACGCACGTTGGGCTGTGTTAATATTGTGCACTAGACTTTGCCGTCTGTGTGAGCATTCCACTACAGGCAATAAATTCCAGTTCTCTCTCCTACCGAGTTCATCCAGCAGCCGCATGTCGAGTTAGCCTGTGTCTCAGTAACACACATGCTCTCTTTCACTCCTAATATTTTTCATAATTCCTCCTCGTCTTACAAGTTATTTTAGGTGTTTTAATTCTTTTTTTTTTTACTGATGGTAAAGTGTAGATAATAACAAACAACAACCGCAGTTATTACCAATGAAGCCAAACTCTGCACAACATCACATTTGCCCTGTTTGAGCGTTGTCATTGTCTTAGAGAGCAAATGTCATTAATACATTTGACGTGAAACATAATGCAAGGTGAAAGTGTTGACAATTTACAAAGAAAATGCAGTATTTCCACAGTAGAGAGAGCTGTATGGTTTCAGTAAGTAGGTTGTGACGGGGTTCTCTTATGACTTGGACAAACAAAAAAATGACTGCCCAAGGCCAGAGATCAATTTAGTGAAATTTATTTAGCTTGTCTTCAGGTGAACAAAGATGGCAGGTGCAGAATATATACAAGGACGTCCAAGGCAGGTTAAAATCACACAAACAGCAGTACGTTCAATGCAAGAGTCCATCACCTTCCATGTGATTTCTCAGGAGTCTAGGAGCCACAGACTGCCGCCCTGTGGCGCAGAGCCCTGCTTTT
>NW_015116290.1:9430-9995 GCF_001443285.1 Poecilia latipinna
TGAACAAAGATGGCAGGTGCAGAATATATACAAGGACGTCCAAGGCAGGTTAAAATCACACAAACAGCAGTACGTTCAATGCAAGAGTCCATCACCTTCCATGTGATTTCTCAGGAGTCTAGGAGCCACAGACTGCCGCCCTGTGGCGCAGAGCCCTGCTTTTAAAGCCACAGGTTCCACCCACAGAAAGATCAAACAAAAGCAATTAAACAATTACTTCTAACTCAAGTAAACTCTTAAAGGATACATAATAATAAAAAATAAATAATAATAATAATAATAATAATAATAATAATAAAGAGAAAAAAAATAAACTGGTAATCAAAAATACCATACTCAATTTAATAGAAAACACTCAGTACGTTCTGATGATTACGTCATCACATGACTCCCTCCTGGTGCGCCACAATCCGGAAATAACCCTGCTTGAAAATAAAACCGGGAAAATGTTTGAAAGTGAAAACAAGTTAGGACGGATACGCTAACTGAAGCAGGAACACCGCGTATGCACCCACGATGAACCGCGTCAGTTTAAGCTGCAACAGAAGTAAGTTAACGATTGTGT
>NW_015116290.1:12911-40351 GCF_001443285.1 Poecilia latipinna
AAATAACCCTGCTTGAAAACAAAACCGGGAAAATGTTTGGAAGTGAAAACAGGTTAGGATGGATGCTAACTGAAGCAGGAACACCGCATGTGCACAACCACGATGAACCGCATCAGTTTAAGCTACAACAGAAGTAAGCGATTGTGTACGTTTGTGTGTGTGCGGCGTGCTCGCATGTTGACACGGACTAATAATTAAGTCCCGGCTCATGACGGCTCCTCCGTCACATAGGTATAGGAAAAAAATAGAGGTATTGGTATCGGTTATCGGCCAAATGAGTTTTAGTATATTGGCATATCGGATATCGACCAAAAATCCAATATCGTGCATCCCTAGCAAATATGTTATGCACGTCTTGACATTATGTGGGTTGTGATCATTTTTAGAGTGTAAATGCTGAACTACCAAGAGAAATCAACAGCCATGGCGAACTATTTGTTAGTGAACCAGAAGCTGTGGTTATCTGTGCAAATTGCAACATTTGAATCTAAATGTCGAAATAAGTTTAATGCAGAAGCAGTACTTTCGATACACTGTGTTCTAATTTATTTAAAGTAAAATGCTCAGATAAATTCCTGAGCATTTCATTTTTCTCCAGAGGGCCCGTGATGTGCAACAGAGAAAGAACAGAGAGACAGTGATCACAGAGAGTCACAGGGCCTCGTTGCACCTCGTGGTGATATTATGACACGGGAGTGCCAGAAGTTGTGTCTCGGTGGAAACTTCGAGGAGTAGAAGTCATGCAGCAGCTGCGTCATTGAGCCTGACTCCTGGGCTTCTGTCTCTTGTTACAGCTGGCTTGTAATCACCAGAGTTAGCACTCCTGCTTTCTGCTGCGCGATCACATTTCTCGCCTCTGTCACTATGAGAAGTCTACTAGTGAAGGTCCAAACAGATCGTATTTCCACTAATAAACGACCCTATTGCATCAGTTATTGCTCTGAAAATATTTGAATGTGCAGTAATAAAGTAATCATGCAGCAATACTTCTCTTTTAGCAACGGTAGCCGGGCTTTTGCATGAACCACTAATGCAGTTAGCAGTAGCTACATTTTAATAAAGCACCTTATATGGATGGAACCTACATCCATTTAATGTCTGCAAACTTATTGTTGTGTACTACAGTGGATGTTAGATTAAATTGTAGTAATAATGAAAGTAAAAAGGTATTTTTGACCGCTGTGTCCATAGGAAGTATTTGGCACTACATATACCACAATTAAATCAGTTTTGTTACTAATCTTTGTCCCTAATCCATCCTATTCTGTTTATTTTATGGACATTAATTAACTATTGGAGGCAGTTTTATGTAAGCCTGAGCTTGGTTAAAGAGTAACTAAAACCCAAATAATATTGTTTTGGTCTTTAAGGGTGCAATATTTAGTTTCCGTCCTAATTGTGATATTTTTGTGCAAAATTATTTAATTTTGCAATATTTAGCCTGCAACTGTCTTTGGAATGAACGAAGGCAACGGCAGTCAAATTTTTCTGTTTGTTACAACGGACCATTGTTGCTTTACTTGGCATGTTTTTATTCATTTGCATATTATTGGATGCCTGTGGCTTGGTGTGGTGCAGTTTTTGCATTGTCCTGCACAACGTGTGTGTTGTTCAAGTATAGTTGACGTGCATTGACTGCAACCTGATGGCACGCCACTGACTATGGTACAACTTAGTTAATGTTTACGTCACCGCCCCGCGTTCGTGTATGAAACCATCTACCTCAGTCAGCTTCAAGTGTTGTTGCCAAAGTCTCCAATAGCACTGAAAAAAGATTTGGTACCAGTCGCTTTTTTTGAAAAAAATAAATTTCTGCAGTCTGAAAGTCACTAAAGCTGGCAACAAAGTTGTTAAGTTGGCAACAGTGTTCTTCGTCTTGACCATAGCCACTCATCCCCGCAGTAGGCCACGCCCCTCAGTGTATTTTGACTCCGCCCACTTTGGTGGAATTCTTCAAAAAATGTTTGGGGGCGGAGTTATGCCTCTACAGGGGATGTAGATGCACTTTGACGAATATTTGAATGAAAAAGCCTAAAAACAGCAGATTTTGGTTTATGTTCATTTAGGGTGCAAAATTCAGCACCTGGGTATAAAGGGCATGTGCGAGTAAAGGACACTGAAATCTCAAAATTGTTGCTAAACAGAAGAGTGTATGCTAATTCTCATTCCCCTTTCTGTCACACACCCAAAATTAACACCTAAAAAAACAGAAGCGTACAGGGAAAACGATTAAGGAAAGCAAAGCTGAACGCCCACCCATACCCTATGTTTTGATGTCTGATGCTGAGGGAAACCGTCTGTCACTGTGATGTGGTGCTAATTCGTCTACCAGCGCCATGGTAGTAGCGATTTAATAACGCGCCAATAAGCATTTGGTTTCAACCAGCGTTGCCTCGTCAGAGCGTCTCCCCCTCTCAGCTCCTTGTTTCTGAGTTGCGCAGCTCGTTTATTCGGTGTCACCTTCCTCCGTCGAACTGTCTGTCACCTCCTCGGGCGGCAGCGGACACATGAAGTCATCAGGTCTGGCTGACGTCAGCTGCACCGGCTCCACAATGCAGCCAACAGTCATCGGTCTGTTTACAAGTCGGCCTTTCATTTCTCTGAACTGTGGGTTATACAAGATTGCAGAAACCATACGCGTGCTCGTGTGTGTGTGTGTGTGTGTGTGTGAAAGCTTTTTCATGTAGGTTGGGTGTGTTTGCACAAGCTGGACGGAGGGCAGAGACGTAGGTTGGGGACGCAGGGTATAGGCAGTCGTGCAGCAGCCTTGCAGTCATACAGATGATGTGGTAATTAACACTCAGGACTGAAAGCTTAGTCCCTTTGTTTGTCTTATATTTCCTCCCTTTTTGTTGCTTTCATCAGTCCTCCTCCGTGTCACGTATTCAGATCCCGTCAGGCTGATTGTCTAATAGATTTCAAATCTTCCCAAAGGCTTTCACGCTACTGACGCCGTCTCTCACCTCCAAGCTGCTCATTTGTTTCCAACGTTATTGTATAGCCTCGAGTCAAATGACAGGAACAAGCTTTTTGTTCAAAGGAAGTGAGCGCATATCCTGCTGACGCCATCGGTTCGTGTGCACTCTGCCATTTCACCGGGCTGGAAAAAAAAAAAAAAGACAAATTAGTTCACAAAGCACTAGAGAAACACCTGTGTGGAAAAAAAAAGAGAAAAAAAGTAGACCTCTAACAAAGGAGACGGGGAAGCTGGCAAGTCAGTCAGGAAGCTGATTCGCAATTTCTACACAAGTGACCTGTGAAAAAGCGGGGCAGCTCTCAGGAGGCACTAAGCGGGAAAACCCTTTCACTGTGAGACGGGCTGGAAGCATTGACGTCAGAGATGAAAAGAGAAAAAAAAAAAAACTGATGGAGGCAAGGGGGGCTCCCAAAATGGAAAAGCTCTCTAGTCGCTGTAACAAAAAGCAACATCTGGCGCAAAGGCACGCAAACAAACAAAATCAAATCCCTTAACATTTATCTCTGTGAGCAGATTTCAAATGTGTGTAGCTGCTACCAATGAGATAGAAATAACCGTCGTGTGAGAGCTGAGACCCCACAGTGGTATGAAGAAAAGTACGCCTCCTTGCATAATTTTGCTTCTTTTGTTTTTGCTCCATTTAAATGTTTGAGATAGTTTAATCATCCCTCTAGTTGATTTACTAGTTAACAGCATTCATTTGGAAAGCTGAGTGAAAATTCAGAAACCGAATCCGGACCTGGTTACCTGACCTGTAGCATCAAGAAAAACACTTAAAAAGAACCCGTCTGACAACACGAAGCAGGCTAAATTATCTCCAAAAGCAGCAAATTGTGCCCCGATCTTCATGAATTTAAGAGTAGATGAGAATCAAAATCATGAGCTACAAACTCAAAAGTTGTGCAGATTCACATAAGGGTAATGACAAAAAAATGAGTAAGTTAATCTACATTAAGAGCAAATTTACATCAGAAAAATATAGTTATAACATAGAGGTATAGTTAATCCAGGTATTAAAAATACCATACTCGGGAAGAAATGGACACCTGATTAGGACTATCTTATAAAAGATGCATAAAAAAACAAAACAACTCTGCAAAAATGAACACAAAGGTCCATCTACTATTTCTGTAAGAAAGAGAGATATTCTGTGGACTGATGGGACAAAAATGAAACTTATATGGAGGGTGTATGTCATGTTACATCTGTTGTACATTTGAAGAATGTCCAGTCATTAACTTTCAGTTGAAGTAGTTTAAAGTTGCTTGACTTATGTGGTAGGACAATAATCCAAAATACACCAGCAAATCTACCTCTGAACGCCTGAAAAAGACAACATGGAGGCTCTAGAGTGGCCTAGTCAAAGTCTTCACTTAAACCTGCGAGGCTGTGGCCTGATCTTGTCCGTTTTCATGCTTGTCGCCAATTGTTGCCTTCAAGGGAGGCACGATTCCTGCATTTTGTGTTTAACTGGTCAATTTTGATCTGACAAAATGTTGGGGGTGGGGGAAGAAAAAGGAGAAGAAATCTGTAAATAAGTGAATATTTTTCGCAGCTCTTTGTGTGTCTGAGTTAAGACAGAAACCGTTGCAGTTGCATAAGCGTGTGGTTTGCAGGGACATTGAAGGTGACTGGTAGAGAACGAGGCTGAAGTGTCAAATCCACCAGAGCCTTTCGGGGGGGAAGAAACACTTCGACTAATGTCAGCAGACACATGTAGGAACAATCTCCAGATAAGGCTGATATCTTGTCTTGTACATATTTTAGTCTCCAGACCTCAAAGCTATCGGTTCAGTGTGATAAAACCGTGAATTTGAGTAAAACAAGCTTTAAACATCATTTTTGAATGATGTAATGAAGGATTTATAGCAAAACCTGCAATTAATCTGCTAATGGCCATGTGATGTAAAGCCATTTCATTCGGCAGCACGGTCACCCCCTCAGACGAAGGGCTTCGCTGCATCATCGGACAGGTCAGGCTCGGCTTAGAAAGCTGTTGTTAATTCGGTCCTTTGTGTGTCATAAAGAATTGAAAGGCTGCGGCGGCGGCAGCAGCAGCAGCAGCCGGCCTCAACTCCGGGTTTCATAACGGAAAAGCCCGCCTGTCCCCCTGAGAGACACCTACACACAGCCTGGAGAGCAGCGTCTGTCTGGACGAGCTGACACGGCAACACAGTCTGACTCACAGTTGCTCTACACTCCATCTCATGCACCACCTCTGCCTTTCACTGCACATCAGCATCAAGCTCCTCTCTGAGGCATGACTGGCTCAGTGCGCTTGTGTTTGCGTGGCTCTTTGTGCCAGTGATCTTTTGCCTCTCTGCCCTAGTAATCTTCTTCTGTCCTCTTCCTTTATTATCATGTCATATGAAATGCACTCTCCCATCATTTTCAAATCTGCAGAGTGCAGTCTTGCAGGTAGCTTCCCTTCTTAGAGGACACACCAAATTTTTGTAACACTTCAGATGATCAAGCGTAGACAGTAAAAATCTGTAAATGCAAAACTCAGTTTTCAAATGACAGCTTCACTTATTAAAGGTGACCTATTATGCTTCCTCGAACAGGTTTTTAAAACATGTTCATGACAGGGTTTTTTTGCACAGAATCATTCTTAGGTAATGAGGTTTTATTCTGCTCAGTTCTCCCTCGTTTGAGATCCTTTCAGAATGAGCTGTTTCAGGGCCTCTTGTCACTTTAAATCCAAATAAGCTGCTGCTGGCTGCGAACCCAACTCAACGTTTACACGCACACATAAAAATGACAGCAAATAGGTGCACAATTACATAAGCATATGTCTTTGAAAAGCAGAAGAAGAGACTCCTGCACAATCAACAAGAATGCAGAAAATGGTTTCTGAATATTAAGTCAACAACAAGACTCTTGTATTTTCCAGCAGCTATTGTATTGTGGTAAAACCAGCTGACCAAACATGCTGGAGCTCAGTTTGGGTTGCTAGGTGACAGTGCAGTGCCCATCAATTGTGATTCAACAATCTCATTTTCCAGACATCAAAAAATGCTCTTAGACATTTTTTAGAAGCAGTCAAGACCCAAATGGAAGCACAAAAGTATGCTAAATGTATTTTTTTTTCTTAATAGGTCCACTTTAAATAAAAGTAAGTCATATAAACTAGCATTACTCTTTGAAAAAGTAATTGTCCCTTGAATCTATTAATTTAGAATTTTTAACAATTGGATAATTACTTTTCCAAACATGGATTGTTTTCCCCTCAATAAATGAAATGGCAACTTTTAAAAAATGATTATGTAAATAATTTTGATTATCTTCGTTAAGGATTAACCTTCACGATCTGAAACAACACAAAAACAGAAGTCTGTCTGCAAATCGGTATAAATCGGGGTTTGGAAATGGGAGCGAGATGAATCCACCTGCAGCTGCAGAGGACGTTGCTTCACTAATTGACATAATTAAAGTTCCTGCGACACTGGGTGATATCCCGCCTGCAGGATTAGTGACCTGTAAAGTGGGTCAGTTAACATTGCTTTCACAACAAACAGATAGATGCTGTGGAATGCGTCCCACAGATGCCGTCGGACCAACTTTCCATTTGTGTTTGGGGGCGGGGGGTTTGGTGCTCAAATTAAACTTTCGCCTCGTGATTGTTGAGCCTCTCTTAAACAGTTTTGAGGCCCTCTGCCATCCCGCTGAGCGTCAGCAGCAGCTGTGGAGGAGTTATGTCGGTAATGTTGGGGATGTGTGACTTTTCTGCAGGAGAGTTTAGGTGAGCGACAAGCCAGTCCTGCTAAAAATACATTTATAACTTCAAGACTCTTCTGTTGTAGATGTGACTTTTCGACTACCAGTTCCCACCAGAAATGAAGAAATACTATTTGTTCAACCAGCACAACTGTAGTTCAGCTGATTAAAGTACAATGGGTAGTTTCAAGGCGCTGCGTTCCCCACCCCCCCCCGAGGGGCCGGAGAGTGACGCACACGAGAAAATCAGAGCAAACAGCCACTCTGCCCTCCATTCGCTTCAACTTTTCTCTCACTCTCCGCTACACGTCTGTCTGTTTGTCCACATACATTCCTGCCATATCTGCCTCTGCTGAAATTAAATTTCTTTATCTGCTTCCACGTGCTACAGCAGGGAACCAGAGCGAAGGAAGTGCAAAGGAGAAACTCGATGAGAGACAGCAGAAGCAGATCCTCCTTCGTTTCATCAGATGACACTGTTGTGATTTATATGTTTTGACAGGGATGACGCAAAATGAGAAAGTTAAAACCAGGACATGTGCTTTTCTCCCCCCTCTGTGTCCTGCTTCAAAGTGTTTAATGAAAACCCACATTGTTCTCCTTTGTGCTCCTGAGGGGGGAAGGAGGCGCTAGCGTTTCAGGGATCAACCACAGGTCTACTTCTGGGCTACTTTTAAATGTCAGAGGTCAAAGTTTATGGAGAAAGAGGAGCCAAAGCTGCACTTAAACAGGTACGATACGATACGATACGATATGGCATGGTATGACACAATACAATATTTTTTTATTTGGTCTTTTTTTTTTACCAGGTAAGTTAATTGAGAACAAATTCATGTTTTCAACAACAACCTCTTCTGAAAATGTCAAAGAATAAAAATAAAAAATACAACCATACTCATACTAACTAAACGTACAAGTCAGAATAATTTAAAAGCATGCTATGATTTTTCCGGTTCAACTTACGAATCAATTAATATGACAATAGTAGATATAATTTGATTTATTAAGATACTGTGAAACCATTACCATTGAACTAATAGAATATGATGTCATACGCTGCATGTGGTTCATCTGATGATCCAGTGTGATAATGTGATGAAATGTAATAGATCACGTGTCAAACTCAAGGACTGACTTCTGTTTTATGTTATTGGTTGATAATCTGATCATATAGATCAACCGTTTGGCCAATTAACATGAGGAAAAAAGTTAGCATGCTTTTTTTCAATGTGAGAACATTGCTGCAAAACTGCAGTGTGTATTTGCTCATTCTGTCTTTGTTAAAATGCGTCTGATGACCTGAAACCTGTGTGGCAAAACCCCCCAAAGATAAAAGAAGCAAATTAGGATTCCAACGTTTTGCCTCAAAGTTTAAAATCACACAACAGATTTTTCATAAAAAAAAATGTTGCAGCTCTAAAAAATGAAACCTAGATGAATGAAAAATTAGTAGGAAAGACAACAATAGATATACTGAATATTTTTCTGCCGGGATCATGCGAGACGTGTGCTGCAAACGTTGAAATCCAGTTGTTACTCAAGCTCTAATAAAAGCTCTCTTTGTCTTGTTTGTTGATTCTGTTGGGGCACTTTCAGAACCAGAACTCTTTGTGAAACAAACGGTAGGTTTATTGTCCACAATGAGAGAAGGGGAAACCGCCAGCACACAGTGTGCAGATTTGAGATTTGATCGTCTTATTGAACTTTCCTCGCAGCATTTCAAACTTTCTTTTGTCCAAATGAAATGTAGAGACTTCAGACCTAAAGTGCGTTGTGCAAGCAAATACTACTCTCCAGCGCTAAACATTGGCCTGTTTTCAGCATTATTGATTTCCCACAGTGGATTAACAGTGACAATAGATCAGAGGCTGAACCCTTTTCACTGCTGACGTAAGTGCAACTTTCTGGGAAAGGGGTCGGGACTGCAGCTGCCGTGACCCAGTGACTTGACTCCAGTGGGTTAGATAATGACGGCCTGGGGATGTGATGGGCTGCACCAGTAAAGTTGTTACTAACACTAACAGGGTGACATAACCAAAATCAGCAGCGCAGTGATTGTGCTCGAGCCCGGAGCCGCTGAGCATCGGCTCAGAACTGACGGGGCTCAGTCTGCATGGCTTCGACTGAGAGGTATCAGTCACACTGCTGGGTTTGTGCTCTGCACGCACAAACATGCACGTCAATTACACTGAGTTTGATGAAGTCAAACTCAAGTCAGCAGCAAGTCTGATTTCAACACACATATTGTGATTCCGTCAGGTTTTAGATTTCATGAGGAGGAAATCTGGCTGTAAGGGATTTACCCTCTCCCTAACAGGTGCTGTTCTTTTGTACTTTGTATATTTTAATTTGTCTGGTAAATGGATTGTTTGTTTGACAGAAGTAACTTGCTTTATTTAATATTTTGTTGTAATCATTCTCTCTTCTCTTTGAGGTCACCTGGTCATGTGTTGCCATGGAAGCGCGTCCATGAGCAGTGCTGAAAAAGGTGTTTTCAATCAGCCTCACTGGGAAAACCTATTTTTTTGAGAGGGAGGGGAGATGTTTCTGGGTTTTGTTGGGCCCAGATTGTTTTTGTTTTAGTTTTTAAGTTGTTAGTGTTAGTTGTAATTATGTAAATATTTTTCTTGGAATATAGTTTAGTACAATTGTGACCTTTTCCTCTCTGGAAATGTAACTGTTGTCTCCACCCCTTAATTAGTCCTGGTAGGAGCCAATCCTTTCTTAGGCTTAGATCAGAGGGAGACTCTCCCTCCTGTTGTTGACCGCATTGTTCATACACACTTACACTCTTTCTGGAATCAGCATTTTGTAATTGTCACCCCAAAACATTAACTTTATTGTTACGGACACATTTGTAATTCATTTGGCTAAGTTTTTACGGTCATAGTTCATTAGGAAAACCCTTTTGTACCAAAGCTTTATTTTTCTGGCTGAGGTTTAGCGATAGTTCAATATTTCTGCATATTTGTCCTGGTTCTGGGTTGTTTTGAGTTCCTTTGTATAATTTTTTATTATTTTGATTGTGTTGCCATTTTTTTGGTAATTGGTTCCAGCTGTTTGTCATTTCCTTAGTTGCCCCTGTGTGTCACCTGTGTCATCCCGTTGCACTTTCGGTCTTCTGCACTACTCACCAAATCATGACGATATTGTTCTTTCCTCTTGATTCCATCTATTTTGTGAAGTGCACCAGAATATCCACAGTAATGTCAAGCTGCCAAGCTAGTACTTCTCAGGCTTCACAGTTTCACCATTTTCCCTCTTAAATTTAACACATCATTTTGGCTAAACTCTTCCTTTTTTTATCAGAAAGTTAAGGTCTTTGTTCCTGAGTGTGTTTATAAATGTCAGTCTCTCCTTTTATGATAATTTTGTGTCGATGCATGTCTTGAACAGCTAACTCGGGTTCTTTGCAGTTCCATTAAAAAAAACCTGCTGGTACTTTCTCAGTGCCAGACACCATCATGCCTTCAAGGTTCTGCTGCAGTCGACCCATCACGTTGGAGCTTTTCTGCACACATGGGGTCATAATGTTATGCCTTATTGGTGAATTTTTGTTTAATTTTTTTATCCTTTTTTTCAATTCTTACTTTACATTGTCTAAGACAGCTGAGACTGATGGTGCATTCAATGACATAAACATAAAATTGCAATTACTCTGTTCAAATTGGGTGAAAAGCATTAAATGATTTTATCTTTTGCAGAGTTAAGAACAACAGCAGATTTTATTTTTGTTAAAGTTTTGACTTCATGTTTCAGTGATTACAGCAGGGATTGGAGGTTAAAAAAAAATTAGAAAATCCTTTTCTGATCACAGAAATCCTTTGCAAATCTCACAAAAACTTAGACGTTTTTGTAAATATGAGGCCCAAAACAGAGTGCTGCGGTTGCTCTCTAAATCTCAGCACAGGAGAAACAAGTCTTGCCTAAATTCTCATTGATTTATTTATTTATTAGGAACAACAACAAATATGTGTGACATTACCAAATCTCATTTGTGAGTGCATGTTTGCAGTATGAGATTTCTCCAGACAGGTTTACATTCACTGCTGCACGAAGCCAAACAGTGAAGTGGTTTGATTATTACATGAAACGGTGCAGAGGTCAGTCTAAATAAGGGTAGAGGTTGGCCGACAGAGAAACGGGAAGTCAAAGTACTAGTATGGAAAATGCTGACATGTCAGAATGATGGAAAAACTGAATGTGACGTTTCTCAGGAAATAATAAATCTGCTAAGAAGAGGCGGGTTGGCACTTTCAAATTGCTACAACATAAGAAGGTTCAGTTGAATTCAGTTTATTTAAGTAGCACCAATTGACAACAAATGCCGTCTTGAGACACATTTCAAACACAGCAATCATTTGTACTGATCATGCATGTAGCAGCAGTTGACAGGAAAAACTTCAAAATCAACAGAGGGGTTGAGAAGACGGAGCAGAATATCCAAAAAAGAACGAAGAACTGATGTAGGAGTGTCTTTGAAAGTAAAAAGTTATCAGTAAGACAGGCAGAATGTTTAGTGGAGAGAAAAACAACCAACAGAATATGTAAAGTTAAAATTTCAATTGGATCAAGTAATGCAAATTGGAGAGTGGTAGAAGAAAGTGAGGAAAAGTGGTCAGCTTGTCCTCCGGAAGCCAAAGCCTTTAGCAGCACAGCTACCAAGACGACTCAAGCTAAACAGGAAGGAGAAACAAAGACGACTCTTCTCTCTGCACTGCAAAAATACCTTTCTAAGGTTTCTGCAACATGGTGGTAAATATATGCACTCATAAGAACATTATTCCTGTCTGTGTAGATTGAAATCTATAAAATGAAAGAGATATAAAAGTCTCTTGTCCTCGTACTGGTGGACTGGTCTGTCTCCACCAGGTGATTTCTCTGTAATTATTGGTACCGAACCCAGATATGCATCTTCAGTAATGGAGGACAAATCTTTTAAAAAATTGACATAAAGTAAATGGATGCAACAACAGAGGCTTAAAGCATAATGAAGCAGCCAGTTAGCTGAAGAACGAACCACTACTGACGAAAACTACAAGCAGCAACAAAGGCAGCGAGGAGCTGAGGGAGTTCATGACGAAGGGAAATCAACTGGGTGGCTGTTGAACCAGATGCTGGTGGTGACAAACGCAAACAGCAGGACCGTAAATAAGGGATTGTGCTGCCAAAACAAAACGGGAAATGACAGAACATAAAACGAGAGCAAGAATAAAGAGAAACCCAGAGAAACGAACTCCAAGCTGGAGCTTCGGACCCGTTCACACAACAAGCCTCAGACCACAACAAAAGCAAGCAGCTTTTGGCACATGAAGTTAGGAGTTTGTACAAGGAGGACTAACTACGACCAAATCAAAAGTGAAGCATGAAACCTAATTTAAACGTGTTTAGAGCACGCTCAGTTTTAAAGGCGTAATTGTTCAGAAACTGAATGAGATGTGGACGTTTCCTTTTGTGGCGCAATGAGACTTCGTCCTACTAGTAACTATGTTCTTACAATTTACTGCAAAGTATCTGCAGTCTTTAAACCTTTTCACATTTTGTCATGTAACAACACAACCGTCTATGTATTGTTGGCAATTTATGTCACAGACCAATACAGAATGGTGCAATTTTGTAAAAAGAAATTAAAATGATGTAACATTTGGCAACAACTGGAGCTGTGGACTTCAGTAGCACCTCCATAGCTACTTTGGGCCGTTTCTCTGGGTAATATGTTGGTAGATCTGTCTGCTATATGTTGTTATATTTGCAGCTGTGCAGTAATCTTTCCATTTCCCGATGACGGTTTAAACACAAGCTTGGAATATTGTTTTATTCCCAGTCTTCTCCCTGGAACTGTGGTCTTCCAGGAAAAGAGCGTCAGTGATTTCTGTTTGTTGGGTTCTGATCCCGAACAAACCTCCGAGGCATTCAACAATTTACACCGGGAATTAAATTACACACGAGTGGAAACTGTTACTAACTGGATGAAAAGTAAATTAATTAAATAAACGCTTCTAGTCATATTAACCACTCAAAAGTGCTTTAATCCAGAGCCACAGCCACAAACGCATTCACTTCAATTATAGTTCATCTAAATGTAGCCGCGTCGTCCATCACTGGGATGCAAACGTGTGTGAAGGTTTTAATTGTCAGAGTGAAGGGAGTGAAAAACAAATGCAGATTTTCATCAGTCTTCCTAATTTGGAAGTTTGTGTGATAAACATTGACGATTCTGGCTGTAAAGAGGAATAGGTGGAAATACCTTTGCCTCTCACTGTAAACGTGGCAATTTTCAAAGCACCATAAGCAACAAAAAGAAAATGTTTCACACACGATTTGTAAAGTATGCTTTTTAGCTACGACTAATTAAAACATCTCCACCTCCGCCTTTGCTTCTGATGTGACCTACGCTCCCTGGAAATGTTCTGCTCACCGCTTGAAGTTCACAATGGCTGATCAGTGTATTCCGATGTTGGAGCCTGAGGTGAATAATTAACCTCTAATTCTGCTGTTATCCTCTGCAGGCGAAAGCTGCTTAGATAAAATGACCTTTGCGTGCGTCATTCTGAATTTCCACACCTTGTGGTTGCCGGCAAAACTCTCCCGCTCTCACAGCAGCAGTGTGGGGAGATTGAGAGGACCTGTCGATTCAGACAAATTCATTTAATTTTCTTCTTTAGGCAGATCTGAGATCCGAGCTGGACTTCCAGACTGAACGGAGTGAGACTCAAACAACGAGAATGTTCGAGCTATTTTACTATCAAAGGAAAATTACATCATTTCAGTAAACGGATAAAAAGGATTATTATGAACCATTATCAAAGCATGTTTTCAGTAGGCAGACAAAACCTTCTGATCTGTCTGTAATATAACGGAGCAGAAGAAAGTTAAGAATCTAACTGGGAGTTTTCTGCATGCAGCTCCTATTTTATGCAGCCTGCTTATGTAGACTTTACACAGAAATGTTAAGTCTTCCTTTCTTTAGGCTCACTAAACTACGACTCTGTAAAAAGTTTTGAGTCATCCTTCATTGTAATTCATCTTTACTTTCAACTCTAAAGCTTCAAAGCTTTTATTTCTGATACAGACCATTAGCTTGGCTTTGGTTGCTGCAGGCTTGGACTGAGAACTGGACACATTTTTTACTCCCATTACATTTGTGTTGTCTTACTGAATTTCATCCCATAGAAAGTACCCCTGACTCAGTGCTTATTTGTTTATCTGTGGTTTCTTCCTGTTCTCTCAGCCTCCAGTCAGTCATGAGAAATGGGCTGATCATTTTGTCTCGGGTTCTGATGGAGGCGACCTTTTATTAAAATGGAGTTGTTCCTCTCACGTGTTTGCTCGACATGAGGAAATTCTGCAAAATCAACATCCAAATGCAATAAAATGTTTCCATTTAATACAGTTTTTTATTAATTGAGGTTTTATGATTAGCTGTATCTGACTGGGATGTATTAAAACTGGATTATAACGTAATAGATTTCTTCTGCTTTTGTTGTTCTGTCACACTTAAATGTTGTCAGCATTAATTGAATGGTGTTGTTATACACAGATAACCGGAGAAAATACAAATGGGGTTTGGCAAAAGATTAAATATGTATATGTATATGTGTATATATATATATATATATTGTAACACCAGAACTTCAAGATGAAATAAAATCATTTTAAAAAGTACCTGCCTGGTAGTACAAATAAGAAGCAGTGATATTAACATTTCTATGGCTTTGGGACTCCAGAGAACCACCATGATGACCACAAATGAAGAAAACGAGGAACAACGGTAAACCTTCCCAGGAGTGGAAAATCCCAGAATGCATCACCGGAAGGTCACAAAAAAACTCAAAACAACTACAGCAAGTTAAGGTCAAGGTTCATGGGCAAAAATCGCATAGAAGAATCACAAGACCTAAACTGCTGTAGTTTCAAAACAACAGAGAGATTAAATCCTGAATTGACCCAAAAAGTTTTGGATAATTCCCAAAACATTTGGCAAAAATATTCCATGGACTGAAAAGATAAAAAGTTATACTTTTTAGAAGGTGTTCATACCATTTACATCTGGAAAGCTGAAACTTACACAGCATTTCTAAAATAAAATAATCAAACATGGTGGTGGTATGATACTCTGGGGCTGTTTTGCTGCTTTATTAACTGGAATTTACTTTAGTTGATAGAATCATGAATCTCCTCTCAACCACAATATTCTTAAGATAAGTGAAGTAGTTTAACAGCTCCTCAAGGCGATGCCTCTGTGATACAGATCTTCTCAACAACTCGGCTTTCTTGGTTTTGTTCATCGTCATGAACATTGGAGGAGATGACCAAACGAGATCAGCATCATCCCAGGACAAGACCCAGATGTCCTGTGAGGTAAAGAGGACAGGACAGCTGGGGACAGCGTGACTTGCATCAACAGTTCCTCCGTGTGACGCGTTTGGACTGTGACTAGTTTGGCCCCAGTGGAGAGGCTCTGGTAAATAATGGAGTTGATGGTTGGAGTTTCTGTCGGCTCCAAGTGAAGTCAGCGTTCTGTGACACTGGAGCTGTTATTTGACACGATTCCTCGTCAGGAAATGATGTGTGATGACAAGCAGATCACTGGAAATGATTCACAGGCTGTCAGAGGCTGGAGGGATGATGCTCTAATTTTACAGGTTTTGGGTTAACACAGGATGCTGTGAAAATGCAGGTAGCAGCGATTCATCAACACTAAGGAATTAAAGACAAAGATTGTAATATTTATATTTTTAAAATTACTATTTGGAAGTTTGTTTGCTGTTTGTTTGTTTGTTTGTTTGTTTGTTTTAGCCTCTGCTACTATTTGAATATTTTGTCTTCCTTCAACTGGCTGTTTTTCTAATTTAAAAAGAATCATTATTTGTTTAGTTGGAGCCCAAATGTGTCTTCGGTCAGCACTTAGTATCTTTACAGTTCACATCAATTAATGGTGAATTGGACTTTTGGAGCTACAGCGCTTTGAGAACGTATTTGTTCCATTGCAATCAAACACCTAAATGTTTCAGATCATGAACCGAATTTTAATAACAGACAAAAATAACATTTAAAAATACAAAAGCAGTTTTATAATGAGGATTTCCTTTAACCGACTGTTGAAGGTCATGTAAAAGCAACTTTTTACATGACCTATAGGGAGCTGGTTGGATGAACAAACTCATGCTAAGATCAGTAGCTGTTAGCGGTCATTAGCACTGCTAGAGGATTTTTAACGTGCTACGGAGCAGAAAGCTGACGTCATTGTTTCTCCCTACATCCAGTGGGTGGCGCAGGTTGCTACAATCGATAGTAGCCACACAGGCACACCCGCTAGAAGGAAGCAAATGCACCCAGTACAACACTTTCATTCTATTGGCTGAGAGGTTACCAAGCGACTGTGCCAAAAGGTATTTCAAAGGCAAGCAGAGACAAAGTCTGAGCACGAGGAGAAGTTTTGAGTACAAGCATTTCAAGTTTTGAGAAGAAAGACATGAAATGCTGGTTTTAGACTGAAAATGTGTGCTCTTGGATTGTAGCAGGAAAATTCCCCCATCCTTTTGGTCGTAAATTATTTTAACCGTTGTTTGCCTGGTCTGTTTCTACAGACCCATTCGATAACTTAGAATAGCATTGAAAAGTCGATTTGCTTCAGTAACTCTATCACCAAGTGAAACACATCATATACACGCAACCTTAGTTCTCTTAATCATGATGATTTTCCAACTACAGTTCGCAAAAATCGACATTTAAAATTAGAATGTTACATCAGTCCAATAAATAAAACTGTTTTTAAAAACAGAATGGAAAAGTTTAAGATCTGTTTAAAGGTTGTCTTCAAAAGGTACAAATGAGACTCATCAGGTATATTCTAATTTACTGAATATGACTGGAACAGTTAAATCGTGAACACTAACCCTGACTTAGTGAGGCTTTCTGTTACTGATGCATTTATGGAGAAATCTTGGGAGGCCGGCCACTTCCAGGAAGGTTTATCACTGAGCAGCGAAGCTTCAGGAACCGTTTTGTAACATTTCACAGAACAACGGATGCCAGTGACTTTGCTTTTCTTATGGCCTTGAGGACAAAAGCAAAGATTTAAAGATTATTTTGTCGACTTCTTATTGCCGGACTTTCACTTCTTCTTCACAACAATGTATTTACTGTGTTTCTTTCTTTTAGTCATTACTGTGGGTTCTGCTGGTTGCTTAAAAGCAAACCTCTTATTTGCTGTTTCTGTTCACAAACAGGTTGGTATTAGCACTGTAGCTGAGCTATTTGCTGCAGGAAGTTAGGTAATGAGCAATTTCTTTGAAAAGAGAAACCTTTCTTCTGAACTACCATTGGATGGAAATGGATAGAAAAGGTCAAGGCAAGCAGTGTCTTACCCTCAAAAGGTACTTTTAAAAAACAAAATTATTATGCTCAAAGACCCATGAAGAAGAACTGCCTTCTTTAATGTCTGATTGTCAGGAACAAAGTTGATTCAGGAATCTTGCGGTTTAGTCATACAAAAAAAAAAAAAAAAGACAAAAGAAAAATAGAAAAACAAAGAGATGATTGAATGTGAAACAATAAGTTAACAACTACACCAAATAAAATCTCCTAATCAACTAATAAGACTTGGGCATGACGCATTTTAAATGGATTATAGTGAGGCCTTGCGTTTTTCCTTCCCGAGGGTCTCTTCAAAGCTTTTCACATTTGAAGGATGAAATGAAATTATTTCAACTCAATCTTTTGAGCCACTTTTCTCCCCTACAGTCACATTAAATCACAGAAAGGCTTTCAGCAGTAATTTGACGAAAATGGAAAACATCTGCTGATTGAATTCACCACAGAAATGACAGAAGTTCAGGGCTCGGTTCATACAAGGAGATGTTTTTAAAACGTCACGCAGGTTTGTCCGTGCTGCTGTCCGTTTCTCTGTGGCGTCACGATGCTGCCCTCTTGTGGTTTAATGAGACACTCCATCCTGCTTCGGGATTCGTGAATGTATGATCAGTTTTTAAAAAAAAAATCTTTAACCCACAGTGTGCTGTTCACTTGAAAAAGCTTGACTCCAACAAACATTACCTCTAGGTTAAAATAACTAAAAGCAACACATCATGTCATGTTCCAAAGATATTCAAATGAGAAACAAACTCCGTCTGGAAAATTACAGCCTTACTCATGTTCATGTGTTTATTTTTTTACTATATTTAATTAAACTGAAAAATAACAAATTCACACAGAAAATAGCTTAAATGTGCAACAAAATACTTCACACTCAAATTCTCTTGACTTTACTTCCGTAATTCTCTTGACTAAAGTTTTACCACCAGATGGCGACATTGAATCTGTGAAGAAAAAAAAACTTAAACATTTTACATGGCAAATAGAGTAAAAGCAAATACAGGAACAAAACTGGAAGGAGGGGCACAATATCTATTTAAACACACGAAACAATGTTCATTAATAATGAAAAAAGTTGAAGAGTGTCTATTTTATCATTAATGTTTTACATATTACAAGATTCAAATCCCATAACTGATCCTGACAGAGATCGCATCAACTTCTTAGCTCATGTAAATACTTTAAATAATCTGTGTATACCTAAACTATATAAAGCAAATCATACTAGAATTATTAATCTGTAATTTTTCTACAAACTTTTTATAAATGTAACATAAAACTGAAGTGTAGAAAGTTTGCTTATCGATCATATTCTAACCACTGAATGTTTTTAAGGTATTTACATCTACTGCAATATTGAAAAACAAAACAAAGTGACTAAAAGAAGCATAATTACTCACAATATTTTATTTTATCAAGCTGGCTTTTTTTTTTTTTTTAAACGCCCTAATTAAGGAGGTGAAAACCTCCAAACACCTCACTGTTTGACTGCATGACGGCGAACAGGAGGATTATGGGTGATTCTGTCCTTCATGTGTGGCGATGAAGTTCAAGAGGTCGATTGCCGTTGCAACGCCAAACCCGTTCTGCCTCGGACAAACCGAACCCGCCGCATCGTCTGGACAGAAACAGAAACGTCCCACTGGTTATACTGGTTAAACCCAAAGAAATCCTTGTGAAACTGGAAAAAGAGTAAAAAGGTATCCGACTTTCTTTTTATGAAAGTAAAATTCCGTCATAAAGTCTTTTTCTGTGAAACATTAAAATGTGATTTGCAGGTAGACCAAAGATTATACATACACCGGGCAGTTTTATATTTAAAAAGTACAAATTATTTTCATTCAACCAAGGACTTTGTTTCTGACAGGAAATAAGGCAAGCAACAATCAAAAGATTTTACAGAAAACAACACAAAAGGAGAATTAATTAAAAAAACAAAACAGTTTTTATCTTTTAGAGAAAAAAAAAAGTTTGAAAGTCAAACTTGGATTCTGTTTCACTTCAGTCAAATGGAAACGTGGGTCAAATTACAGTGTTACTTTCAACCTAATGCTTTTACTAACCTTAAGCAAATTATATTTTACTTTAAACTCTATTTTAAACAGATTAAAATGATAACAGATTATCAAATAATCAAAAATATGCATCTATTCCGAAGCATTTCCACTTATAGGCAATGATGATTTTAAACACCCAAAAAGCACATTTTGGACAAATTTATTTTCACAAAGTTGCAATGGCTTAGTATTTGCAGAATTATGTAGAAAACATACAGCAGTCGTACCAATAAGTGGACACAAAGCAGTGAATTAACTAAACATGCTTGTTTGTTTCAGAACAACTGAAAATATTCTTACTCTGGGTCTGATCATCCACCACCAGGGCAAAGTTTTGGGTTTTGAGGATGCAGGATAACTTCCCCAGGTTGTCCGTCAGGTGCACCTAAAAGCAAACATGTTGCAATAAACACGGCAGCCATCCGTGTTGCAGAGGATTTAGTGTCTCCACCACCAGACTGACCTGTCTGAAGTCCTGGAAGAGCACCATGCTGACTGGATCTGATAGTTTGACTTTTCCATCCTGCACACTGGAAAGAATGGTTCCCAGAGTGACCATGCCCAGGATCTCACTGCAGAACCACACGAATCAAGAAATATTCAAATGAAATACTCTCTTCTTTTCTTTTCTTGAAAAGAAGAATCAAGTTGGAGACGGTTTCATAAAAGACACAACTGTGTGCTATTAAAAGATGAAACACACTAAGATTTAATACAATCTGATAAACTGATTCCAGTCAAATAAACTCTGAAGAGCATTACCCAGATTCACTGACGACTGGCGCCTGGTCGAAAGCCTTCTCTTTCAGGACCTTGATGACTTTTTGGCAGGACAGGAATGGAGCGAAGGTGAGCGGAGCGGAGAGGTGTAAACTGTGGACTGTCTTGTTCCACCACCTTCAGCGGAAACATGTTAAAACATCCAGCTGTCACGTCGTACCCAAACGGGAGAGATTTTGTTTTTTTCACTCTTACCAGGGTTCGATCTCATTCGGACTCTCCAGGAAACCTTTCTCACACATCCACTGATCGCACAGGAACTTCGACCTGGAGATTGAATCCTGCAGGTAGTTTTTTTTTTTTTTTTTTTTTTCTTTGTAATAAACTAAAAGTTTAGTATTTACTAGACAGTAGACTGAACCACATTCATCATCATGATCCAGTTTATCCCACAAAACGTCTCATCGTCTTTTTTTATTCTACTTTACTAATTTGTGCCTTACGGTAAATCGTAAATTACCACCTTAACATGGAAAATGTATTTTCTTATTATTAGTAGTACACATTTTTGCAATAAATACAGCCTCGATGGACCAATTAAATATTAAAGTGTGTATTGTAAGTTAAAAGAAAAGACGATATCATCAGGACTAAACAAACTTAAACTTAACTTAAACTTTGAACTGTTCTCTTACTTTGTAAAGCCTTACAAAATGATGGGAAATACCAAAATGTTGAGCATTTATTCTTAGCTCTGAATGGAAACAAAACCTTTAGTGACATCTAGTGGCAAAGATTGCAACTAATAAAGGCTTCCTGGCTCATTACTGTTTCCCATCCGTGTCAAATACTGTGAGAGTTTGAAGATTGAAAGAGCTTCAAAGCCAGAATCAAATTTAAAATGTTTAGATATATTCTTGGCACAAAACCACTCTAAAAATAAACGATTAGAACCTTAAAAATACAGATGTGAATTAATATTCACTTTATCTCTGGTCAAACAGACGGCGGGAGGTGATAATGGAAGTCTTATTTCTGAGTATTGGTTATTATAACGTTCTTTATTCTCTTACATGTAGTTGCGGACCGAGTCTGGCAGGATGACCACGCAGCGCTGTCCCTCCTCCAGCTGCTGAGCCATTTTCACTGCTGCCGCCATCGCTGAGCCAGAACTCCCACCTGGATCATCAACAAATTTAATGCAAAGCAACACTAAAAGTCTTTTAAAAAACTAACATGCTAAGCTGAGCAGAGGTCCAAGCTCACCACAGAGGAGGCCTTCCTCTCTTATTAGTTTGCGTGCCATGTTAAATGTTTCCCTATCGCTCGCTTTGTACCACTGGTGGACAAGCTGGAGGGTTGATGAAGAGAAAAATGAAGTAGCTGAAAACTAATTACATTTCCAAATTCACACCAACACTCACAGATCTGTCCAACACCGTGGGGATGAAGTCATATCCAATGCCCTCAACCTCGAAATGACCACTTTGATGCTCTTCTGAGTGAACCAGCATAGAGCCCTCAGGATCAACACCGATGATCTGCAAACAAATTACAAAGGAAGCACTTACAGACATGTACAAGGTGTGTTTCCTGGGGAAAATGTTTTATTTTTGTTGTTGACTAACATAAAATCAAAGCAGCGTTCCTTGGTAAATCATTATTGAGTGGGTTTAATGTAGATCTTGCCTTGACATTGGGGCATTTCTCCTTCAGCTTTCGAGCTACGCCTGTGAGCGTACCACCGGTCCCTGCTCCAGCTACAACCATGTCCAGTTTACCTGAAAGGAAAATCACATTTCTCTCTAAGTAATTAATTATCTTTTTTTTTTTTTAAATTCATGTTAAAAAATCTGCAGGGTTTAGAATTTTTGTTAATCTGTGATTTATATTTGGTGTTAGCTTGTTTAAAAGCTAGTCCTTCTTTTCTTCTGTTCTTTTCACACACTGCATGGAGGATGCTACTGTAGGTCAACATGCTAACCTAGGCTAGCATATTGTCTACCATTTTGACTACGCTAAAGCTAGCTTCAGTTTTTTAGGTCATTTTAGCGTATAAATTGCTGGTGGGATTTCTGCGTTGACTGTAAGTTTTCACTCCTCTACAGTTTTTATTTGTGTTTTGCAGGCTTTTTCTTTATTCAGTTGCTTCTGCCTGTTTCTTTCTGAAAGTCTTGCAGTTGACCTCAAATGCTTTTTCAATTTTCACTAAAATTATTCAGCATTCACGCCGCATTTTCACAGGAAATGCACGATTTTCTAGTTTGATTCATTATCTATAACAGTGAATTCAACAAATGAATTTCAGTAGAAGACAATACTCAAGTTCAAGAAATGCATTACGTTTTTAAACATATTAAAACTAGTTGGCTTAAGCAACAACAAACTAGTCATATTTTCTTAATTTATCAAAATGTCATTTATGAGTTTAAGTTGAGAAGAACGGATTCAAATTTAAGGAAATTGATCATAAAATTTATGGACATAGTTTCTAAACATAGGCCTACTAACCAATTTTTAAAACTAGCAATTTAAAGACACAAACATGTTTAGTCTGTTAGATCCTGCTAATAAGAACAGGCTAAAATCTTAGTTAGAAAAAGTGAAAAGCTGGTAGAAACATACCCTTTTATTTATTTTATATATATATATATATATATATATATATATATATATATATATATATATATATATACTGCTTTCTGATAAGATCCCACAAAAGTATTTGAACCCTGAACATGTAACTTTGTTAGACCTAAAAAGATCATTTCAGTTGTGTGTCTGCTGCATTTATTCTGAAATTGACTGGACAAATAAAGTCATTAAATGTTCCATAATGTTAGAAGAGTAAATGAAACAGCTCCATGTAGTTTACAGAACTGGAAATCTGCAGACCTTTCGGTACACTGTTATGTGCACAGTTCACTATAAACATATTTCATACTAAAATGAAAAAAAAAACCTTCACACTGCTCCAGTATTTCCTCAGCTGTTGTATCGTAGTGAGCCAGGGGGTTACTGGCATTACGATACTGGTCCAGGACGTGCGAGTTGGGAATCTCGCTCTTTAGTCTCCAAGCTGTGCGAATGTGAGACTCCGGCGAGTCAAAAGCTGCAGATGAAGGAGTGCGAACAATTTCTGCCCCGAGAGCCTTCAGCACATCTACCTACGACACAGGGGAAGATCAGCTGCATGCGCTGAGCGACAGTCTGATAAAAAAAAAAATGACTTAATGCAGGAAGCAGCACTTTACTTTCTCCATACTCATCTTCTCAGGCATCGCGATGATGCAGCGGTAGCCTTTCACAGCCGCTATGAGAGCAAGTCCGATTCCTAGAAGTAGACGAAACTGGTGCTTTACAGTGGCCGGCACACATTAAGTAATTCAATCCTAGTTAGGTGAAGGACTTGTTGAAGTACCTGTGTTACCGGAGGTGGGCTCAATGATGGTGTCCCCTGGTCTGAGGATCCCGGCTTCCTCGGCGTCTTCCACCATCCGCATTGTGATTCTGTCTTTAATGCTGCCTCCTGCGTTGAAATACTCACACTTGGCAACTGAACCAGGAGACATAAAAATGAAATAATAATGAGAAACATTTGGTGTAATTTTCACTTTTTTTTTTAAAAAAACAACAAAATATTAAAGAAGTAGGAATGTGAAGCTGATGCGTCAACGCTGTGATTTCCTTATTTCTAAGACATACCAGAAATTCGCAGGGTTCAACGTTGGTTGTTACAAGAGTTCAACTAAAAATGTTCTTTTTAAAGGTGAAAATAAAACAGTTTTTATTTTTTAGGAGGCATTGAAATAAAGCTGTATGAACAGTTTAGAGAATGGGGTATAAAACCATGGATTTTGATTAACCTTTTCATAAGAAACAGATTAAAAGTTAAAATTTGTGATGCTGTTCTTTAATGTGTATTTTGGGGTTTTATGCATTTTGTGTTTTTAATGCATATTACTTCCATTACCTGTCTTTTTTCTGTAATGAAATTTAAATAACTCTGTAATAAGTTGCTATGTAAATAAACTGTCTTGCCTTATTGACCCAAATAAATCCCACTTGGAAAAGTTGCTAAGATATTTACTTTTTATTCCACCAAATATTGATTTCTGAACTCTTCCTGAGTTAAAACATTAGTGTTGATGTATCTATGAATATTAACTTGTTTTCTTAACATTATTTGAGGTCTGAGAGCCAGTAGTTCACAGAATAAAAAAAACAATCTTCATTTTACTCAGACATATTCCTATAAAATGTAAAATCAGAGAAACTGATCATTTCAAGTGATCTCTTAACTTTTTCCAGAGCTGCACATTTTCTTTTGTTTTAGCTCAGCATTTAACTATGTCTCTTTTAGTTTCCTCCCCAAGGCTCCACGCATCAGAGCAGAGAGAGCTAATTAAAGAACAGCTTAATCTTCAAATCTAAATTTTTCACTTGAGGTTTGGTTGTGGCATCAACAAAGGCCGACAGATAACCCGGCAGGACGTCTCCGTTTGGTAAATATCACGCTCCCTCAAGCTGCTGCACGCACCAGCCAACTGCAATCTTCCTGAAAAGCACAAATTCGGGGTCAGATGCAGCGAAGCATCCAGTGCATGTGTATGTAATTATAATTGGTCTGCAGCCCTTCCGTTCAGTCAACAGAGCATTGTAAAGGGACGGAAAGCAGATAATGCCTATATTGTTCTGCTCATTTTCTTTTGGAGGAGGGTTTTTATTCTGGGTTACATATTGCTGGGGCTCTCAGCTCACATGACTGCATTCAAGCTGCAGAGGGACTCCAGTGTGAGTCCAAAAACTACAACTTTTGTTAGTATGCAGACAAACTCCAACACCGCGAGAATCTACTTGAATCTCGAGAGCTGTTGAATGTCACCCGAGCAGCTGGGGCCTCTAATATAACGATGACCCAACAATGTCATTACGACTAGTATGCGAGAGATGAGATAAGCTTTGATTCAATCTTCAACCGGAAATATACAGCTTCATGTCTAACAGTTCTTTCTCACCCGTCTTGTGTCGTTTCATGAACTTAATTAAAAATATGAGCAGCTGGTTGTAAGGCAAGGACATTTATTTTAATTGGTCTCAAAAGGCAGCAAACAAATATTCTTAATATGAAGCTCTTTTACCTGTTTCTTGCACCACATGTCTCAAACAGATGGGATTAAGACAGCATATAGATTTGAAATGGAAGAAAAAGCTACATGGTTTACTTTTTTTTTTTTTTTAATTGTGCCATCCATCCGCATTTAATTCTTTGCAGATCCACTTCTCATTGCAACTACAGCTTTAAGTCTTTTGGAACGTGTCATTCTCATCTCTGAGGCCAGAAGGTTTGGTACAGAGCACCTCCGTCCACGTGTTTCTGAGCTAAACATGTCTTAGTGATCCCACCTGAGCCGTGGATTTCTGCAGCTGCTCCAGACTTACCACAGGCCTCAACATGCTGTTTGATCACTTATCAAACCTCAGTCCTTATATATTTGTTATAAAGAGGGTGGGTTGGAATGCACACCAAACCTTTTAGGTTTTTATTCACTAAAAACTGGGGAAAACTCGCATCGTTTATTTTCCTTTTCACACTTTTAAGGTATTGTGTGTTGGTTGATTTATCACATAAAATCCTCAGTGAAGATTTTTGTTTGTAAAGTTCAAGGGGGGGGGGCGAAAACTTTTGCAAGGTGATATAAAATCTTCCCTTTTTCAGCAAATTGTGAGGCAGCAGAGGAGATTCTCTACCAGGCATCCTGAATGTTTTCAGGTTTCACGTTGCGTTTTTGCTTGTGGGTGTGTTTTTCTCCATTGGCTCAAGAAACAAAGAGCCTTTCATTTTCACCTTTCTCTCCGATGGACCCGACTGCCTCCTTAAACAAAACCCCACCAGTACCAGCACCCAGTTTTAAGGCCATGAGGTGTGTGATACTGGATGTGTAAGAGGTAAGCAGGAAGCTCACAGGATGACTGCGTTGTCAGCAACTCCAAAAGCACCTCTTCCGCCTTCATGCATTGTTTTAACGTCGGACTGACTCTCTGAAAGGTGCGCAGGTGAAACTCAGTGGTGATTTTCAAAAGGTTGGTGAAGAAACTTGGGTTGTCTTTTGCTGTGAAATGGAGCATTTCCCCCTCAGTTATCATGATAAACTTTAATAGAATCTAAAGTATTTAGACTTTACTGGATTAGTCGTTCTTTTTTTGCTGGTTTAAGTTTCTCTCTGCCATCCTCCCAATCTTTAGCGGTCCTCTAAAACCTGTTCCAGAAGCTGATCTGACTCCTGTGCGGTTGTGTCATGTTGCACTCACACATTTCACACTTTAACCCAAACTCCTTTGGGATTTTGTTCAGGCGGACCAGAGGTGTGTGTCCAATGTGTCCGAGGATGTTGGGGAGGATTCTTGGTGGCTTGATGCTGCAGCGAACAGAAGACAAGTGACTCTATTAACAATGTCGACAAACAGTTTTCATCACAAACAGGAGTTGCAAGAGTGTAAGAGCATCACCTAAAACAACAGCTTTCAAATTTATCAGTAATGTTTTATATCATTGTCTTCTTCTTCGCGAAAATATGAACTTATATTATGGATCAAATTAGGACTTCTGCACAGTACACCAGACAAAACAAGACAAGAATGTGGCTTTATTGTCACACCTTTGTGTTTTATTCCCCATACCTTCAAAAAAGACAAAAAAAAAGTGAATGGTCTTCTCTTTAACAGGTTGTTTTGGTTTTGGTGTGACTCTTACCGTGGCGGCTGGCTGTGAGGGGACTCTGACATCGGCGCGCCCGGCCTCCAGCTGCATCTGCTGGGTAAATCAGGACGAATCCACTTCATCTGAGCAGCAGTCTCTTCTGCCTTTTCCTCTTTCGCACCATTCTCTTCACACGTTTGGTGGCATTTGTCCTCCTCGTCGATGCGGCCGTCTCCTCTGAACGCAGACGACTTCTGCGCAGCGGGGAAGATTTCCACAACTCCGTCCACGGGACACTTCTTCTCTGCGTACGGCAGGTTTCCTTCGTCTGCGCACGGAGTTTGAGCATCTTTCAAGCATTTGCTTCCAGACACAGAAGGCATGGCTCACCTGCAGCAGAACGTCGCTTTAAACTTTAAACAGAGAAGCTTTAAAATGCAGCAGACGCGCTTGGATCAATTTATACAGTCAGATTGTTTTGTGTCCAAATTAAATAAGCTCTGTTCTGCACCAACTTACTGCTCCCATCATTTGCTTTTCTGCATATGTCAAAGAAATGTTCCATAAAGATCACAAGGAGAAAAAAACACTTGTTTTTATGCCTGATTGGGCTTTATACGCTACAAAAATATCTAGGTATTTTATCTATTGGAAACATTCTTATGTCATGTTTTAGCAGTGTGCAACTCCTCTTTATGATTTGTCTTGTTCTGCATTTGCTAGAACAAGTCCTTCAGTTCTTGTTCTGCTGACAAATGCATTTTTCAGCAAGCCGCCGATAGAGGAAAGCTTTATTACCAATCAAAAGATTTATTTATAAAAGACATTTTCCTTATACACAGAAATATTCAGCCATTTCCTCCTGCTTCGGTTTTCTTTGTCAGAAATATCT
>NW_015116291.1:0-2840 GCF_001443285.1 Poecilia latipinna
AAGGGGGTGTTTTGTTTATTATTTTGGCCTTGGAGACCCTGAAGCTCAAAGCTTCCCTGTGTTGTTTTTCTTGTTTGGTTTGCTCCTGTGATTGAGTTTTTTTTCTACCTGCACTGTAAATAAACCCTTTTGTTATGGATATCAACAGTTTAGGTTACTTCTTCTTTTGTGTTACACCCAGTGCCAGAATTTACCCATAGTGGTCTTGGGGAGGGGGTTGTAACACATATATACATTAAAAAGAAGAGACGACAAAATACTTCCCTGTCTAACCCCATTCCTTATTTTAAAAGGAGCTGACACACAATTACCCCATCTTATTTACATTAACTGATATGTGTACCAAAAGGACAAAATTCTAACAATAGATCTGGAAATCCCTCTGTTGTGCAGCTTATAAAATAACTTTTCATGATTAACCCGATCAAAAGCCTTTGAGGCATCAGTAAAACACATAAAAATTGTAGAGTTTTGCCTATTATACAAATCCAAAATCTCTTTCAAAGCAAAGTGCCATGGTGTGATTTAAAACCAAACTGGCTATCCGAAGTAAGGAGAAAATGATCAATCTTACTCAATATAATCCTCTCCAGAACCTGGGCCAATAATTATCTCTATTATTTATTTTGCCGGCTTTATCCTTTATTATAGACACCAGTGGTGGAGAAAGTACTCAAAAAATGTACTCAAGTAAAAGTAAAACTACCACATTAACATTTGTACTTAAGTAAAAAAGTACTGGCTTTTAAAAATACTTAAGTATTAAAAGCAAAAGTACTTGCTGAATGCATTACCTAATCCCTAATACAATATCATTAAGTGAACCGATTGTATTTAATTTTAATACATCAGTAATGTGCCATTTTAATGAACAATGCCACAGATAAAGCATGTTTTTATTATGTTTACTCTCTGTAACATAGTTTAGACTTAGATATGTGATTCTATGCATCATAATTTCAGGGATGGAAACATCTTGTCTCCTGTCCTAACATAGCATGAACTTCACTTTTTTTTTTGCCACTAGTGGCTTTTATTTTGAAAGAAATCCAACAGAAAGGGGATGGAAAGAAGGTGAGTTTGGGAGGACATGCAACCGAGGAGCCACATAGCATAGTTGTAGTCAAGACCAGTACCTCGCGCTACGTGACACAAAAAACTTAAGTTTTACCTATCAAAATTGCTTCTCAAATTGATCTGAAAGATCCACATTTCCATAAAACACCTAGATATTAAATACTTAGAGCTGAAATAAATTTAATCAGTAAATATCCGTCCAGAAGAATCGGATCGTTTCTGAATGTCATATAAATGCAGACTTTGGTCACAGCGTTGTCCCATATGTGCAACACCTCAATCAACACCTCCACACAATAATTCAGCGCATGAGTGACAACTTTTTTTCATCGTAGATGCAACATGTCTCTGTACAGCTAGCTTTGCTAGCATCACGTCCACAGATCTTACCTTTAAGCTTTCCTTCCAAGTGACGCTAAAAGTTGGACTAAATCCCCACCGTCTGTGAAAGCGAAGCGCTGCTGATTTTACATGTCGCCATATCTTATGATTTTTGCTGCGCTATTATATTACTGACGATCAGACAGACATCTTCTCCAGCTCAAAGGAAACCACTGCGCATGTCTGGAGCTCCGCATGCGAGTAAAGGTGAAGGCTATGGGTGACAACAAATACGTAAGTCATGTTATTTGCTTGGATTTTACGGCACCACCTTAAGACCCTGAACTTCACATTTTAACGGAAAAAAAGCGCAACGGGACTTTGATGTAACGAGTAACGCGACAGTTTTGTCTTATTTGTCTTAATCATTGGAGGGCACGATGGTCAGTTTCTAAAATAAAGTGACGTCCTAAAAGATAATACCTGAGGGCCTCAATAGCCCACTTCATGGCCAAACATTCCTTTTCCACTGTTGAATATCTTGTCTCTCTATCAAGCAGCTTTCGACCCAGAAACACCACAGGTTTTCTTTCACCATCCACCTCTTGTTGAAGGACTGCTCCAAGTCCCACTCCTGAAGCATCTGTTTGTAAGATGAATGGCTTAGTGAAGTCTGGTGTGTGTAGAACTGCTGAATCATACTGCTTGCATGAGGTCCTTGAATGCTCGATCACAGTCTTCTGTCCAGCACACTATCTTCTTTTTTTATGGCGGTTGGCAAACAACTTTTAGGTGCATTACCGCCACCTTCCAGGTTGGAGTATGGACCAGATGCTTATAATCTCCCCATAATACCCGTTTTCCGAAGAAAAAGAAAAATACTACAAAAAACTACATCCCCTGACGATCTCTGAAACAGCTCTTATATCTAACTTATTTTTATTTCTACTTAACTCTCTAAGTAATACCTCTTTTTACCATACATATTTGTTGCATTCTAAGAAAATATGTTGTACTGTTTCTAATTCTCTACAATAATTACAACAACCCGTATTATGTTTATTAATTATTTTAAAAGTACTATTTAATCCTGTATGTCCAAATCTTATTCTGGATATAATATCTTCTTCTTTTTTTAATTCCACTACATTTTCTTAATTCCCCAACTTTTTTTGGAAATTATGATAAAACCTAGCATTGCCTCCTCTATCCCATTGTTCTTGCCATTTATTCTTAATATACATTTTTATAATATTCTTTATCTCATTTTTACTTATTTTAATATCTTAATCAACTTTTTTTTGCAGCACTTTTAGTAAAAATATCAGCCAACCTATTTCCTACTAAAATAATGTGGGCAGGAATCCATACTAGTTTAACCTGAGATCCATGATTTTTAATCCTGAAAATTGAGTGAATTATATCCAATATAATATCTTGCA
>NW_015116291.1:4251-8230 GCF_001443285.1 Poecilia latipinna
TATTATATTACTGACGATCAGACAGACATCTTCTCCAGCTCAAAGGAAACCACTGCGCATGTCTGGAGCTCCGCATGCGAGTAAAGGTGAAGGCTATGGGTGACAACAAATACGTAAGTCATGTTATTTGCTTGGATTTTACGGCACCACCTTAAGACCCTGAACTTCACATTTTAACGGAAAAAAAGCGCAACGGGACTTTGATGTAACGAGTAACGCGACAGTTTTGTCTTATTTGTCTTAATCATTGGAGGGCACGATGGTCAGTTTCTAAAATAAAGTGACGTCCTAAAAGATAATACCTGAGGGCCTCAATAGCCCACTTCATGGCCAAACATTCCTTTTCCACTGTTGAATATCTTGTCTCTCTATCAAGCAGCTTTCGACCCAGAAACACCACAGGTTTTCTTTCACCATCCACCTCTTGTTGAAGGACTGCTCCAAGTCCCACTCCTGAAGCATCTGTTTGTAAGATGAATGGCTTAGTGAAGTCTGGTGTGTGTAGAACTGCTGAATCATACTGCTTGCATGAGGTCCTTGAATGCTCGATCACAGTCTTCTGTCCAGCACACTATCTTCTTTTTTTATGGCGGTTGGCAAACAACTTTTAGGTGCATTACCGCCACCTTCCAGGTTGGAGTATGGACCAGATGCTTATAATCTCCCCATAATACCCGTTTTCCGAAGAAAAAGAAAAATACTACAAAAAACTACATCCCCTGACGATCTCTGAAACAGCTCTTATATCTAACTTATTTTTATTTCTACTTAACTCTCTAAGTAATACCTCTTTTTACCATACATATTTGTTGCATTCTAAGAAAATATGTTGTACTGTTTCTAATTCTCTACAATAATTACAACAACCTGTATTATGTTTATTAATAATTTTAAGAGTACTATTTAATCCTGTATGTCCAAATCTTAATCTTATATAATATCATCTTCCTTCTTATTTATTCTTCTTCTTAATATCTTGCCTTGATTCTGAATTTACCTCTTGAATACTAATTAATGTGCTACTTGAATCTGAACAAATTAAAACCTCTCTTCTTTCCATTTCCTCAGCCCATTCTAAAGCCATTAAAATTGCCATTAACTCACCTGATACACTGTCAGTTTATCAATTATTCTTTTATTTTTCATAAAGTTTAAATCTGAAACTACAAATGATATACCTACTTTATGGCATCTGTATATATTTGAATATATTCTGAATATTCTCTCGTCTTTAATACCATTTAATACCGTAAGCAGACAGGAAAGTCTGCTTCCCATTCTCTGCCTCTCAAAATCTCATATTTAATTTTTTTTTTACTTTTTTCCACTCTTTTACCTATATGTATTTTCCATGTCAGTTTTTTATCAAACCACATACCCAAATATTTAATTTTATCTTCCCTTTCTATAGCATTCCCATACAATTTAAGATTCACATTAATATTACCCTTCCTATTTGTAAAAACAACAAATTTAGATTTGGATGTTGAGAATCTAAATCACCATTCTAAAGCCCAAGCTTCTACCCTATTTAAAGCATCTTGTAATTTCCCATTTATAAATTCTGTGTTTTTCCCCTCTTCCAAATAATGCCATCATCTGCAAATAATGAAACACCAAAAGATTTATCTATACTACTAAAAATATCATTAATCATTATAATAAATAGCATAGGACTACTGCTTTGGGGAGGACCATTTTCAACTTACTTTCAACTTATTTCCCCACCTATTTTTACTCTAATATTTCTTTCAGTTAAGACATTTTTAATCCACCTATATATTTTATCCCTTATACCTATTTGTTTAATTTTAATCAACAGCCCTTCTTTCCACAACATGTCATAAGCCTTTTCCACATCCAAGAAGACTGCTATCACACTCTCTTTATTAATCTGGGCCCGTCTAATTTCATGTTTCAGACATAATGCTGGATCTATTGTACTTCTGCCTTTTCTAAATCCAAATTGATAAGCTTTAATCTTCTCCTTAGATTCTAAAAAATAAAAAAATCTATTATTTACAATTTTTTCCATAATTTTTTCCAAACATGATGTTAGAGCTATTGGTCTGTAACTTTCAGCTGAATGTGGATCTTTACAAATAGGAATAATGATGGATTCTTTCCATTTATCAGGTAATGTCCCTTCCTCCTAAATTTTATTATACAATTCCAATAATATTTCTTTACTCACATCACTAAGATTATTTAACATACTATAAGTAACTTGATCATTACCAGGAGTTGATTTACTAGAATTCCTCAGAACTTTATTTAATTCTAACAAGGAAAATTTCATATTAATAAAAGCATCATATTCTTCATCATTATGAAATAATCCAATATTTCGCTGTAGAGTAGTTTCACGTCCTATTTTTTTCTTTATTTAGATTCTCTGTACTATGTATTTTTGGAAATACTTTCGCTAATACCTCAGCTTTATTTTGATTATTTATTATAATATTTCCATTATCTTTTATTATTGGGAAAAAATACCCTTTTGAATTCCCAGACATTTTTTAAATAGTATTCCAAACCCTGTCTAATGCAGTGTTTTTCCCCAAAGATTCACAATACTTCCTCCAATAATCCCTTTTAGCTTTTCTTATAGTTTTCCTGACTTCTGCTCGTTTCCTTTTATAATTTAGTAGATTTTGGAAACAAGTTATTTTCTTAAGTGTCTTAAAAGCCTTATTTGTTTAATTACTATTGAGCATTCTGGTGTCCACCAAGGAACCATCTTCTTTTTTTTTTTAATACCACTACTTCTAGGAATAAATATTTTGGCTGAATTAATAATACATTTGGTAATTTCTGAGTTTAATTCATTTATTGGTTTATTTATATCTACACTTTCCAAACTAACCTCACTCATAATTTCAAACTTACCTCAATCTGCTTTCTCAAATTTCCACCTCTCCTCAAATTCCGTCTGGTCTTGCTCTGTATCTATACTTATATTGACAAAAATTGGATAATGATCACTCCCCATTGTACATTCTTTAAATACTTTCCATCTACACATACCAGCACAAGATTGAGAAACCAAGGTCAGCTCAATAGAAGATTCTTTACCCCTTACAAAGTCCACCCGAGTGCCTTCTCCATTATTTAAAATGACCAATTCTTTTTCTTCAATCACCTCTTCTAAAATCCCTCCATTATAATCATCTTTATCTCCCCATAAAGTGCTATGTGCATTGAAATCCCCACACCAAACTATTGTCCCTCTCCAGTGTTCTAGGATTGTTTCAAGTTTAAACTTTTCTAATTGTTTACAAGGATTGTACAAATTTATTTTAATATTCCCATCATTTGTACAAATTTCTACAGCAGTAAGTTCTACTGAACTGAGTATCCATGAATATTAAACTGTAATGAGCCATCATTACAGTTTAATGATGTAATGATGGCTCACATTTCTTGAATGCATATTACATCTGGTTTTGGATTTAGATTATTAATGAAGCCTTTAAATTCCTGACCATTTGCTATTAGACTGCGAGCGTTCCATTGTAATATTAGAATTATGTGATAAATTGAGATGCCTCAGGTTCAGATGACCCTTCAAACTAAGTTCATCATGAATTCCCTTTACAAATGTTTGCAGTATGTCCATATCTTTGGCATTTATAACATCTGAGCGGTGATGGAATATATTGCCTCATGTAGCCAATCACCTTATCAGGCACAACTCTCTTTGAAATCCAGTAGTACAAATGTACTGTCCATTTTCTCCCCATTCCTAAAAGCCTGTAGTCATTTAATGCCTGTAATTTCTCCTCTGATTATTTTCTTTAGCTCCTCCAAACTTTCTTCTACTGGAATTCCTGATATTACCCCCCTTTTTAGCCTCATCTCCCTCCTCCCCTTCTATTTTCTACCATAGACCATCCTGTATCAATATTCTCATCCTCCAAAAACCCCCCACTACTACTTGCCATCTTGATCCACTCACAACCAGGGGTGAAAGTAGTTT
>NW_015116291.1:11025-12209 GCF_001443285.1 Poecilia latipinna
ATCATTACTTTTCACCTGTTTCACTGCTTCAGCATAAGTAATTCTGTTTTCAGTTTTTACTTTTTGAACTTCATCTGCCTCTTTCCTTACAGTGCATCCTACATATGCTGCAGTATGATTTCCTCCACAGTTACAACATTTAATAGGATTATTGCCCCACTCACCATAAGGATGTTCGCCTCCACATCTATCACACCTCTGTTTCCCTTTACAAACGTTTGCAGTATGTCCATATCTTTGGCATTTATAACATCTGAGTGGTGGTGGAATATATTGCCTTAGATTAAAGCTCATGTAGCCAATCATCACCTTATCAGGCAGAACTCTATCTTTGAAATCCAGTAGTACAGATGTACTGTCCATTTTCTCCCCATTTCTAAAAGCCTGTAGTCGTTTGATGCCTGTAATTTCTCCTCCTTTGATTATTTTCTTTAGCTCCTCCAAATTTTCTCCTACTGGAATTCCTGATATTACACCTTTTTCTTCCCCAACAACCTTTTCCCAGCACTTCCTTTTTACACACCATTTGTAATTTTAGAGCTTTATTCTTTTGTTCAGCATTTTTACAAATGATAAGCAGACTTCCATTTCTTAAGACTTTAGCTAGTTCTACATCCCCAACAGCTTTCTTTAATCCACTTGACAAACTAATGGGGCTCACTCCAAACATATCCTGTCCAGTCTTAAATTTTAATATAACTTTAAAATCTTCCATCATTACTTTCTTCCTTATTTCAATTCTTTCTTCTTCATCCTCAAGAGATCTTTTTCCAGTATTTATTCCCTTTTTAGCCTTATCTTCCCCCCCCCCACACCCTTCTATTTTCTACCATAGACCATCCTGTATCAATATTCTCATCCTCCAAAAACCCCCCACTACTACTTGCCATCTTGATCCACTCACAACCAGGGGTGAAAGTAGTTTTAAATTTTTGGGGGTACTATGACCAATAAATTATATATATATGACCTAGTCAGCTTGTTAAAATTACTATGGATTCCAAAAAATAATTTGACTGTTTTACAGTTTGTATATATATATATATATATATTTATTTATTGGTCATAGTACCCCCCCCAGAGTTTAAAGGTGATATATATATGCTTTGGAGTTTCTGTGCTGATTAATTTTTTTGCAAAGCGATAAAAGCTGGTAGCTCTTGAATTGCTACAAAATAAAGCTG
>NW_015116291.1:16174-35339 GCF_001443285.1 Poecilia latipinna
AAGCCGACCAGAGATTACGTTAAAAACATAACATTCCGTCTATTACCATATTAGGTTTACAGGCTTGATATTTATTTTGCGATTAATAAGCACTCCCCTGAACACAGCGGTGGTTGATTAGTTAATTTTAAACTCCTGCTCTACTAGTTATTTTGGTAATGGAACCGAAACGCACAGAATTGCGCAACACCATGTTGAAACAATCATTATTACTGAGATTATTATTGTTGTTGGGTCATTAATTTGAAGGCGTTTTGTTGATTTTGTTGTTGTTGTTCTTTAATAAAGTTACGAACGTTTTAAGCCAGCCAGAGGAGGACGTGCTGGTCTCAGCGTCCTGGCGGTGTTCAGTTTGTCATCTAATGCCGAGATCGACTCAAAACCTTACACGATCGACATATTGCGCCCCTGCTCTAGGAAAGCACGAAGAGTTCAGAAACAATGTGAAATGGGAAAAAATTATGTATTAACTGATTAAGTCGTGTAGTTCTTGGAAAAACTAATCATTCACGGCTGATTAGTGGGTGCACTCACAGCTGCACAGTGAACCCATTGATTTTTTTACAGCAGACAGCCGCTCCCCTCTCTTGAAGGTATTGCGTACCCCCACTAAATCTTTTAGGGGTACGCAGTACCTTACCGTACCCCCTTACTTTCACCCTTGCTCACAACCCAGATTATGCTAAAAACCACTTTTGTGTGGCGGGAGCAGTGTGATAAGAATTGAGAAATTACATTTAAAAGCACTATTTTAATAAAAATAAAATTGGTTGCAACAACTCCACTAAAAAGTTACCTTTAAGGCACACAGACCCGCTACAGATGAGTCTTGAGACAATCTCACAATTCAACAATTTTATTTATTCCACAATTGTTTGTTTAATCAAAAATACTAGTCTAAAATCACTCACACATTAAAAGTCAGTACTAGCTCAACTCAAGAATGAGAGTGCAATTCGGGGTAGTGTCCTAAAAGAAACGCAGCAAACGAAACAAGGCAAGGAGGATTAGTCCGAGCTGGTCACCAACCAGCCACACTGGACGAGTGATGGGAGCCAGCTTTACGCCAACTAGGACAGGTAGGCAGCCGACAGATAACCCAGATGACAGGCGGAGCGCCAGTCGGGGACAACCAGAACAACAGGCAAACAGCCGGCCAAGGACAAACAGCAGCGGCTATCAAAAATAAATGTTAGAAATGGAATCTAAAAGCATGCAAACTCTAGCACTTCACTTACCACTGCGCTCTTTATATAGTGCTCTAACAGGAAGGAGGAAACGTGGAGCTTGTACGAGGAACGTGGAACGAGGCGGCCTGGATATACAACAAAAGCTGAGCTAAAGCTAAGCTAATAAATGTCAGGTGTGGGAAAATTCTTACCAGAAGGACGATTGATCGGCGATCAGAACGTAGTTAAGCGCATTGTTTGAGCGCACGCATTAATTTGCAGCTAGCGTGCAGCTCCAACAAACGCCGAGGTCTGGCGCACCCTGGAGCCCAAGGAAAACAACATGTCAACCAGGTGAGGGAGGGCCCTATATATACAGTACAGGTAGCCAGCGCCACAACCAATTAAATTCAGGCACTTGTGTGGTGCGTTCAAATGCTACAGGGCATACTGCCACATTCGGATTAATTTAGTAGACGCCAGTAAACGTTTAAATGAAATCCGCGTCTTCTCGCCAGCCACGCGCCTCCAGGTGACTTCAGTCCATAACCGCCCAGCACACTTTGTTGGGGGCTGCACCCTTTGTTAGATGGTTCAGTACAGCTGATCGCTTTGCAAAAGGAGGTATAAATTTCCAGTACCAGCCCACCAAACCAAGAGATCCTCTCACCTTCTTCTTTGTAGTTGGAACCAGGAAGGACTGGATTGCATCCATTTTCTCCACTTGAGGGTTTATTTTTGCAAACCCAAGACAAAACCCAAGTACTCCGCTTCTCTCTAGGCTACAGCACACTTCTTTGGGTTAACTGTCAGGCCAGCCAGTCTGATGTGGTGTAGCACCTCCTGTTGGTGAATTAGATGCTCCTCCCAGGACTGCCTGTATACCACAACACCCTGAAACATCTCTCAGGACATGATCCATTAAACGTTGGAATGTTGCTGGCGCACCCTGGAGCCCAAATGGCATGACTCTAAATTGGTACATACCAAAAGGAGTTTTGAAAGCGGTCAACTCTCTTGCTTCTGGTGCCAAAGCCACTTGCCAGTATCCTTTGCACTGATCCAGCATTGTGACGTAGTTTGCTGAACCGACTTTCTCCAGTAGGTCGTCAACCCTGGGCGTCAACCCATGGGTCAAAATTGGACACAGCATTTAAATTTCTAAAATCTATGCAAAATCTAAGGGAGCCATCTTTCTTTGCTACCAGCACAATCAGGCTGCACCACTCACCACTAGACTCTTCAATTATACCCAAATCCAGCATCAGCTTTATTTCTTTTTCCAGTACTGGAAAAAGAACGCACACACACAGGTTATTTCTTTGTTTAGGTCTTCTAGCTTGATGTTCTTTTGTTCTTATTGTTGTTAGATCAGCCTGATTTCCATTTAGGTTCCGTTATAGTTTCCCCTCATGTCTTTTTCTCTAGTTTATCAGGTTATCTTTATTCTTAGTGTGTCTTCTGCATAGAAGTATTTTCAGCTCCCCGTTTCCTCCCTTTTGTATTCCCCAGCAGATCTTCTGAGCTTCCTTGTGCCACCTCCCTGCCCCTCAGCTAGTTCCTGTGCCAACTAGTCACACTTACACAATGGGCATCTAGCTATGCCCATTGTTCCATACACTACCTAAATCACAAATAGCCATAAAATGTTATCAATGCACACTGTCATTGTGTATTGACAGTGTGTATCAATCCACTTGTCTCAGTCACACTCTGCAGTCCGTCTCGTCATCCTGATCGTTACTACCGTTGTTACCCTCCTGGGTTACCTGTTGTTCCCTCGTGTTTCCAGTTTGCTTTGGATTTTCTTGTACCCCTGGATTTTTGTTGTTGTTGTTGTTGTTGTTGGTTTATTTTGTTCATTAAACATCCACTTATTTCTATGACTACTTCGTTTGGGTCCACCACCACACCACATTATCACACACACACACACACACGCACGCACGCACGCACGCACGCACGCACGCACACACACACACACACACACACACCACTTGGTAGTAAAGAACATCTTTATTTTCATGTATTTTGACGTAATTGAAAATCTTAGAATTCACACTTTAAAAGTATATAAATAACTCAAAACAACCCAAGCAGACTTTATCATGATTTTGTCATGGTCAGTCACATTTACAAAATAGCACCACCCTTTTCATTAAGATGATCAAAGACAAGTGATTTAACTCTTGTGCGTGCGAGGACTGAGGCAAATGATACAAGTTTTACATCTGTGGGGTTGGTTGGACCCCATTTCTACATACAAGGGTTAAGAGACTGATATTTTCATTTCAGGTTGTGTATATTAAGATGTGTTATTGCAAGAATAATTTCGAGCTAGGTGGTCCATGAATATTTGTTAAATGGGTTAAGTAGGGTAACAAGGGTGTATCTATATCTATATATATGTTTACACTGAGCAGCTGGCCACATTTTTAACAGTAAAAACTGGTGTGTTTCCAACACTAAGTGCTTAATAAACATGATTTGATTTGAAAATAATTGAACAGAATTTATTCCCCTTGTTAATCTACCATTTCATATATTTTATTCATTATTAGCTTTCAGGGCCCTGTGATGGACTGGTGACCTGTCCAGGGTGAGCCCTGCCTCTCATCTGATTACTACTGGACATGGGCACCACCAGCCTCCCTCACCATCCTGCAAGGATCAACGTGTTCAGATCATGGATGGAAAGATATTAAAGTATTCTAAGTGTATTTTAAGTTGTTCCAAAAAAGTACATTGAAGTACGCTTAGTGTACTTAAAATTTTACATTACTACAATTTAAATACTATTAAAATACACTAAGCACAAAAATGTTATTCCAAAAAAGCACACTTTAACTATATTAATCCTAAGTGTACTCGAGGTATGCTAAAGTATGTTAAAATGCCACCCTAGTAAAAAAAAGTGTACTAAGTATGTTAAATTTTAACATACTTAGCACACTTTTTTTTACTAGGGTGGCATTTGCACAGAAATCAAACTTAAATTGCATTAATTTAACTTTATAGATTTTCAAAAGGCTGCCGTTTTATTTTATAACTGCAGGCTGAGTTTTATTGCACTCCGTTTGTTGCCCAGATAAAGGCGACGTTAAGCACGTTCAGTTTACAGGTAACAACCTTTGCTTTTAGAGCCTTGCCAAAACAAAGATAAAACTCACACGCACACAGAGTCAGAGCCTGTCTGCTGAGAACTCTGATTATACAGGACCACAGAACACAAAGAAAAAAGTGTTATACGTGTCCAAACTCAGGGCCCGTGAGCCAAATCCAGCCCACCACAAATTTTGTGCAGCCATCTAAACTACAGTATTTGATAAGACGATTGAGTGTTTTACTGGCATTTTATCACTCAGCTGTTTTGAATGTATTCTGCCAAATTGGATCAAGATTAGTAAATTTTTAACCCTTTCATGCATGTTTTATGATCCTGTAAGTTTTTTTTCAAAAGTGTTTTTGATTTTCTTAGGGCATAAAAATAAGGGGGGATTTTTTTTTTTTTTTTTTTTTTTTGTAAAAAATACTTTTTTGTAGAATTTGTCCAAATGTTCACTCAGGTGAACAACATAAGAACAACACTTCTTTTAACATAACTACTTATGGACATTTTTAATTTTACAAAGCTAACACATTGAACATCTGCAAAACCTAAAATGATAAAATGCACAATGAGGACTTCTAGTACACAGAAAAGTATTTTCAAAATAAAAGATAACTTAAGCGCTCTGATGTTTTGCAAAAAATTTGGTTTATAACAGAATATCACGACAGCAATTTACCATGACTAAAGGCAGTTGTCTAAGGAATGTCTGTAGTTTTGTTTCAAGCAGTACTATGAACTACATAAAAATAACAGGGAATTTTTCAAAGACAACACAGCAGCTAAACGTGTAACAAGGACATTTCTTATGCTGTTATGTCTGCAAAACAGTTTGAGTTTCAAAACATAAAAGAAGGTACATATGAGCTGTTATAAAACAGCTCGGATGTATGTGAGCTGGTGAGAATAGAACCTCCCTTAAAATGTAGAGCAGTTAATCAAAAGTGATAAATTGTCTTCATGGCAGTCTGTTCAGTTAGCTGAAATAGGAGAGCACCAACATTAAATAACACAGTTATAGATGATTATGTACCTTTTACATATCACCACATGTAAATGTAAATACATCCAAGTGTGATACACCACCACCATCCCAAACAAAAGTTTCTAATATTTTCAGCATCTCTTGAACTTATTAACCTTCATGTGAATTTGTTTTGTCTATATATTCGTAGAGTTAAGATCACAGACCTCTCAACTTCAATATAAATACATAAAAAACAGCTGATCTTTCCTGCTAAAAAAAACAACTGACGACACCAAAGCTTAATCTCAGAAAGAGTGAAGCTGATCACAAAGTTCATTCCAAATATCAATGTGAAAGATTTGCGACAAGCGAGTTGTTGAGAATCAAAAGTTTTGTGCTATGGAGAGATTTTTGGGTATAACATCACTTCACCGATCCACACTCCCTATCGCAATGTTTCCCAGCTCTGGTCTTCTAGGTATACTGCCCTGCATATTTTAGATGTATCTTTGCTTCAGCACAGGTGATTTCAATTAACAGGTGTTTGTTGATCTGCAGTCAACCGAATGAGGCACATTAAGGAGGGAAATATCGGTAACACTTTATTTGAAGGGGGTGAATAAGATTGTCATGACACTGTCATAAACATGACATAACACCTGTCATGAACATGAATAAGCCTTCATGAATATTTATGACTGTTGTCATAAAGCGTCATTCGGTAAATTATGACACTTTTAATACAAAGTTGACATTATTCAAAATGTCTTTATGGCAACTTGACATTAACCAGGAAATCATTACTGTTTAAACTTTACCTTTAATAACATAAAGATACCTAATTTTTAAAGGGCAATCAGTAATACTTTTATAACAAATTTATATCAGTATTGATTTCTTTGTTAATGTCAAGTTGTCATATCAAAGACATTTTGAATAATGTCAACTTTGTATTAAAAGTGTCAAAATTTACCGAATGACACTTTATGACAACAGTCATAAATATTAATGAAGGCTTATTCATGTTCATGACAGGTTTTTATGACAGTGTCATGTCAGTCTTATTCACCCCCCTTCAAATAAAGTGTAACCGAAATATCTATAACATGCAGAGCAGTGTGCTTTGAGGACCAGGGTTAGGAAACACTGCCCTTTAGTGAGACCAAAACAAAGTGACAGGACCACAACCAGGTACAATTGCTCATGATGCATAGAGGTCATTCGTACGGAAAATTATCTTACTGTAATTGGAAGTACAGTAACATAAACCCCACACTTCTCACAATTTTTGGATATAAAATGAAAAAACAAAAAACAAAAAAAACACCCACTCATTATGTACAATGACATTTTGCACATATGCATGTACAATTCATAAAAATACTTCCCATATTCTTTAAGTTTTACCACATTTAATATTGATAAAATTTATTTTACTTTTTACAACATATTATTGAGAGACATATTATTCGAGGAAATCACCAAGTGACATAATACAAACAGCCAATAGGACAGTGTACATGCAGAATGCAACCAGTCATTTCTAAGTTAGAATGTTATGCTTCAATCTTACAGGTATGATGTGTGAATGTAATGGGATGGGCATTGTTTTGGATTACGCAGCAGTCAAAGTCTGTACCCAAGACAAATTTCCTCTGGGACAATAAAGTTCATCTTCTTACATCCAAATCGGATCATAAATCATTTTTAATTCTGATGTTGGAAATCTTTGTGTTTTGTGTAGAATCTCTCTAACAAGGCTCTCAAGATGCTCCCAGGGATCTGCTGGTGTTTGTCTATCAAAGACTGGACCGCCTGCTGAACCTGGACAACAAAAACAGTTATAAGACTTGTATCAAAACAACCATTAAAAAAAGTCTTCAATTTCACAACGTGAGAGACACAATTTGGGTTGTCAAAAATAATTGACACTTTGATACAAAAAAGTTAATTGTACAAAGATACAAATTTGCGTCACAATTGAACTGGGGTAGAACCAAACCACATTAACTGGGTAGAGTCAGACTTGGCAGTGTAGAAGTCAATATTGCACTTCTTCTGTGCTTTAGAGACCATCTTCACTAATTTCTTTTCCGTCATTGGAACTGTGGCATTTCTGGCAAACCTATGAGTATCTCTTACCACCTTATTCATCATTTGACTTTTTATTTTTTTATTTAACCTTTATTTGCAGTTGCAGATCCAAGATCTCATCTGCACCTGCCTTCATATTTTTCATGTATTTCACCAAAGCATGATATTTATCAATTAAATTCAGACAGATAGAAAAGGATGAAAAAAAAAACTCACTCTTTCTGCTAGCTCAGCAGCATTGATGTTTGGGTCATATGGAATAGGATCACCAAGGAAGGTCCGAAATTTCACAGGAAATCCCCCATAAATTGGAGCAACAGGAAGACGAAATCTTTCATACAGCCACCGAAATAATCCTGAAAAGGAAAAATACAGGCCAATAATTATAAAGAGATTTCTTGTAATGTTGCAGTCCAAGTTAAAAGTACCTCACATTGAGGAATGTGTTCAACAGGTAGCTTCATCTCAGTTTTGTGGTAAATTAGAATTTTTGACTGGCACATTCCACTGACCCAGAGAGCAAAACAGATCTCTGTTTCCACTGTACCATTCGGTCAGTACACTCATGAGCTTAGATTAACAATGCTCCTGTCATATTTCAACATCTCAGACCTGTATGATGCCATGGTATAATCAAGATGGCAGGACCAAGAAAGTGTTTTAATGTCCTAGGTTCCCAGGTGTTCTCTCACTTGAATAAGTGGGTGATTAACAGGCTTCTGCAGCACTTGATGCATGAATAGAGGTGCTGTTATCATATGAATCAGATGTTCTGGAACAGAGACACATCTAAAATATCCAGGGTAGTAGTCCATGAGGACTGAAATAGAGAAACATTGGGCTAGAGATTAGTTGAGGTTGGTGATTGTTGTACACTCAGAAATTAACTTTAGACATCATGGTGATGAACCCACTGCTACAGGGTCTGTTTGGTGTTTCAGGTTGGAACCTACTATTAGTGGCATGAGATGCACCTGGGCCAGGTCTGCTCCTGCCTGCTCATCAGGGTGGCTCCTCAGTTCAGTAGAGAGTTCACCCTGTTTAGTTTTGGTTGTGTCTGGATTTCTACATTGTATGCCTTTCCACACATCCAGGTATTCAGACCATACTGAGAGATCAGTGGAAACAATAAATTGTTTCTCTGAAATTAGCACATTGAGCAGCGCTTACACTGCACAATCTTAGTCCTGATTGTCAGGACTAAGACCTTCCTTCTGGCTCTGACTGGCTGTCTTTTGACCAGGAGCAGGGAATTTTTGCAGATCTCTATAGTAGCATATAAGAGAAGATGGAGCCGTTTGATTTTTTTCACAGATCTCATAACATACTGTCACAACAGTGACAGTTATAACAAATATGTAAAACACAGAGTTTAAAAAAAAGTTACATTAGCTTTAAGATTGATATGATTAAACTGTGAAAGTATGTCTTATTGATGTATTATTATGTCATTACCATTATATGACTTGAAAATTGTCTTAAAACAATCATATTTTATTTATCATAAAATAAATAAGTTTATCATAAAAATTACAGGGACAATTTGTTTAGCAAAATTTGTTATTGTGTCATCCATTTCCCTAGTAAGCGCAACAAAGTGGTACAATAAACTACAGCAAGAGGCAGAGATGCAAACATATCCCATAGGATTCAGGTACCAAACCAAGAAACATTAGAGGACAGAAGGATCCCAGGATGAAAAACAAAACAAAACTGATAAACAAAATAGTATCCAGGGCTTAAAGAGCTGCGGCCGGGGGCCGGATATCCGGCTTTTGACCAAACGGTCCGCCTCAACCAAACTGTAGTCTCCGGGCTAGACCGGAACGTGTGGCGGCGACACCTCTAAATTTGCAGTACCGTAATTCCGCCACACGTAGCGCTATCTGAAAAATTTCAACGGTTTCTGAAAAGGGAGACGTTGCACTTTTCAGCAAATATCGGGTTAATACGGTAACTTCACAGCTGCAGCGGCAGAGAGTGTAATTAATCCGGGGGGCACTCATTTAATAGACGGTAAATTGCGAAAATAACTTGCTGGATATTGAAAGTTCCGCTTGTTATGGATACATGGGTAAGTATATAATCTCACAGGACATTTAAAGAACTACTTACAATTAAAATAAGGAAGATTTATTTAGGCAGACGCTTGAAACTTAGGCGTAAAGAGCTCCGTCTGGGAGGCAGACTTCCAAGCAAAGCGAGCATGGACCAAACGGTCCGCCTCAACTAAACTGTAGATAATAGAAAAAGATGTCTGCCAATCAGAACTCTAGCTCCCGTGTTCTTGACCAATGACTGTAAAACGTTTTGTAGAAAAGAAGTGCATGCGTTCGGTTAAATCAAATGCGATATGAAAGAAGATGGAGTTTGTCTCACCCGGTAAAGAAACACGTTTACTTGAGAAAGGAATTAAAAACAGGTGGTGCTGGGCAAAGGAAAGGGGACAAGACGGGAAGCTGGCGGAAATTTTTACAAAAGGGGGGCGCTGGGATTCCTTTGGGGGGCGTTTGGTCGAAGGTAAACTTTACACCTTACAATCACAATACCAGTTTAGACTTTGAGCAACTTCCTAAAACTGTATTGTGTAACATCAAAACATGCTTGGTGCAACTGTATCTATGGCAGTTCTTCTTCTATTCAGTGTTTGTAGCTTGTAGCTCCGCTCCTGCTACTATTAGCTTCACCGCATCAGTTCAGCGTTACACCGGCTGATGACGTTGCTGTGATTCACTTGTCTGGTGTCTGATTTTCAAATATTTTATGTTTTATTGAGAATTTTTGTGCATATGTTTTGGCAGTGCTGTGATCATGTCAAAGCAGCAACTTATATTAAAACATATTCTATAGTCCGTCTGGATGCTGCCCACTTCCATGGAAGGACAACAGAAAATCGCTCTTATAAATATGTAATTACTAAAATCACGATACCTTCACTGTGTATCCCTCTGAAAAATGAACCCATTTAAATAAAGAAATCCCTCCACAATAGAGAGCGTTCATTTTATAGCGTTAACACCGGTGCTGTAAGTGGTCCGGTATGAAACGGGGCTGATAGAACAACGGTACCACAGCACTTTTAAATTTCAATAATCAGAATACCGAAATTGTTTCCGTTGTTTTAAAAGGTTTATGTCAGTCTGCCTTTTCCCCATCGATACGCTTCGATACGTTTTGCGCACATCGCGCAAAACTCTGAAACAGGAGAAGCGGGACATAAAACGGAGCGACGAACTAGATGTGAATTATGGCATAAAAACAGAGAATCCGACGCTGAACAGTGAAAAAAACAACACAAGATTTGAAACATGATGATTAGGCGGCGCAGCAGGTGATGAGTGAAGATTAATGATGGTCAATAAATGATAAAATAAATCTAACAGGAAAGAAACTAAAGTGGACATAGCAATAAACCAAGAGAGGATAATACTAATCAAAGGAAACTAAATGTAAATGAATGAAAAACAAAATGCAAGAATAAACTAAGAAACTAAAGTAAATACAGAGGAATAAACTGGTATGGCAAGACCTTTAGAGCAATAATTAATACAGAGGACTGTATGGCAAGAATAAACGGACACCATTTCCAGAAAAAGATAAAATAATATTGATGAAGTGCCATGGGTTTGTTGACACCATATCTAATGCTGAGAATAAATTTATCTTACAGACCATAACAGTAAAGAACTTATCACTTATTTATGTTTTTAATTAGATTGATATATTTATTTCTTCAATATTATTTTTCATGTCAGTGTTGATGTCATGAGGCTGATGACTCCATGACACTTTCAGTTTGACTCATTAGGATTTGATGAAGAACCAGATTTGTTCTTTGTAATTTCTGTTCAAGAAAACTATTAATCTATAAATCAACAGACATGTCTATATGAAGATATAATCCATGTTCCTGTCTCATATTTGTATGGCATTAAAAGGAACTTTTGTTTTTCCACTCAAAAACAAAAGTTTTTGAGTGGAAAAACAGTATTTCCTGTTGCTTTGATTTACACACAAAATAGCTTTTTAATCATTTTCAAACCATGTACACCAAGTTATTATTATTTTTTTTTTTTTGAAAAACAAAAGTTTTTCAGTGGAAAAACACTGAAAAACTTAAATGCAAACCGTAAATGTCACATGGCATTTATGGTTTGCACAGTAAATGGCATGTGGGTGAAATTTTATGGATGATACTCTGATGTCCCATTCTCCTGAAGGCAGCACAGAGCTGCACCACCAGAAACCACAGAAACACTGAAGAGAAGAAGAGCTATGATTAATATAGTTACAGTTCTATCCATGTTTTAATGTTGCAGAGCTCAGTCGTTTTGTAAATAGTTCAAAGTTTAAACTGGCATGTTGTACATATTTTATCTGGTCATTTTGTGGAATATTTAACAACTAGAAAATGAGAAAGAACAATAATATTTTTTGCACTCTGATTGGCTGCTGTTGGCCTACAAATTTTAAGTTGATTGTTCATAAAATTTTTTATAGACACCTGTGAAAATAATTTCTATTCACATTGCTTTTTTGTTCTCTGGGAAATTATTTGTGATGATAAATACAGAAACAAGCATAAAAATCAAAACATCTACAATAGGGATAGTAATATTAATGATAAAATAATAGTCAGTGCAAAGTAGTCTACAAATTCTTTGTTGGGAGGCGGTGAGGGACCTGAATAAAGGCTGGGGGGGCGCTGGCCCGAAAAAAAGTTGAGAAACACTGATTTAGTTGGTAATGTTGCATGTTCTAAATTACTAGCAAAAACATTGACTAAAAGGACTCTTATTTAATGTTGAGGGATTTTTGCCTGTAAAAAACATTTTACATTTTGTTTTGAGTTGAAATGTACTGAAGTCTTATTTAAGTTTCAGTGTTTAGCTTGTTAAATGTATTGTTAGAAGCAATTGTTTGCACTATTCAAAGACACTGTTTATTAAACTGTGGCAATAGCAACGCTATAGTTAATTTCTATCATAACTATAAGTTTCAGGCTCAGGATTTTTTTTTTACTTTAAGCCCTGATAGTATCTACAAGTACAAATATCATTAGAATACTACTGATACCAATACATATACAGACAGACAGACACAGAAACATGCCATGTTTAACAAGCACAGAATCCTCAACACTTATACACAAAACACACAAGATCTTCCTCACTTACTTAGTGTCCCAAGAGATCTGAAACCCTCTCGTAGATTCTGAGTAAACATTGGAATTATTGGCTGAAAAACATACAGAATAAGCTTAGAGATGGATCAATGATCATGATCAATCATGAATTCATACATATTGGAGTAGGTTTTGTGAGCATATTTAACTGGATCAAAAATAAACATCTCAATTGAAATCTGATTTCCCAATAGGATTTTATCAACCAAATGACACAAAAACATTCTTACAGATTTCTCAAATGATTAAACAGTAGCTGAATCAGTCTTGGAAACTATAGGTAACAAGTAGGAAGCAGTGACAATTAGGATTTCAATATGTTTCCATGGCAGCGGGTTTCCTCAACAGGTCACTGTATTTTTATCAGCTGCACATTTTTTTTTTTTTCAAAATAAAGCTCATAGATGCTGTTCAAGATAAAGGAATAGTTCTTCCATGAGAAAGACTATTGAGAGGGAACTTACAAAGTACACCATTGGTCTACAGCAGTGTTTCTCAACTCTGGTCCTCACCGGCCCCCTGTCCTGCATGTTTTAGGTATTTTCCTTCTGCCACACACCTGAATTGTATCTCTGGGTGATTAACAAGCTTCTGCAGTACTTGATGGTCATACAATCATTTGAATCAGCTATTCTGGAATAGAGGCACATATAAAACATGCAGAACAGGGAGGCGGAGAAGACCAGGGTTGAGAAACACCCTGCCTTGTTTCTTCTACAGCATAGAAGAAACAAGGCATGTTAGATTTTCAAAACGAAGAGGCTCAAAACGGGACTCTTGCTTTGTCAGGCTACAGCTGAAAAAGGTTCCATATTCCGAATGACATTGAAAGAACAACACTGATATACAGTTAGGTTCAAATGGATTTTTACCTCTGCTTTCTCTATTCTCGATCGAGAGAGAGAGAGAGGAAGAGAGGTAGACAGAGAGAACCATTAACAGTTAACATAAAATGTATATATCTATAAACCTATCCATTACAGATAGGTAGATGTGTGCCTCAATCGATAGTAGCCACACAGGCACACCCGCTACAAGGAGACAAATGCATCAAGTGTAATTGGACCTCTTCTCTTTAAAAACTCCTGCTCTTTCTGAAACTCCACCTTCAGGAAGTCATCACAACATAACTCTTTCAGTAACCCTTTAACAATGTTCTTACCAGTGTTTCACTGAGAAGAAGCAAGTAAAATAAGCTCAACAGATGTGCAGTTCCAACAGGTGTTTGCTAATTGCTGGTGGCTAGTCTGACAGAGCTAAGTGGGGGGCAGAGCAGGGCTGCTCTGTGAGGCGGAAGCTCTGAAGCTTGAAAACTGCAGTTCTGAGGAGGAGCTGCGTGTCGAAGGCAGTGCTCAGTCCACCCAGGCATTTTGCACAGCTGAATGGTTACCATGGAAATTAAAGGATTTCTCAAACATGCCTGAAAGAATTAAGCCAACACTCCAGGTATGTTTCTGATGAAGGAATAATATTAGTACATGGTGTAGAGTTCAAAAAAGTGGATTTTACATAAAACTGCCATTTTAATCGTTTATCCGTTGTCATTTTACTACGCCTAACTATGAAAGAGTTTTGAAGTATGAACTTTATGTAATAATCTGAATAAAGAAAATATACTGCCATAATCTAAATAGTGTTATAAGGAAGTTTGCCATAACGCACCACTTGACAGTCAATTGCAACTTGTGCAAAGCCTTTGCGTTTTCCCCAAAAAAGACGGTAGGTCTCATCACTAAACATTGCCTCCCGCACTCCTCCTGGAGAAATACCAAGCAAGTGGCCATTCCTCAGAGCCCGGACACACTCTTCCTGAGGACCGTGGATCACTGAGAAGACCTCTAATAGCAACTTGAAACCTGGAAGAAGAACGCAAAATGGAGAAATTAGATACACACAAAGGGATATTTCTGTAAATATGTTCAGAAACTTATAAGGTCAAGAGGAAGGAAGCATTATGCACACATTAGTAGGGATGGAAGACTTGAGACCACCAGGTGTTTGCCAATTGATGCTGGTTAGTCTGGAGGAGCTGAGCTCTTTTTACTGAATCAGTTATCTCTGCGATCGGATCTCAGACAAGTGAAAGACAAATGATGGATGGACATGTTCAACAAAGTAAAGCAGAAATTTAGTCCACATGATGGACTACTAGACTGACTGCTGTGGACTAGTAGCTGTTAAACTGTCCAGCAGATATGCTTTTTCTTTGTATAGAAATGACTTCAAAACACACTCAGCAATATTTCTGAATGACGGTAATGTGCCTCAATTTGCAGAACAAATAAAACAGTTGAAGTACCAGGAATCTTGAAGAGGAAGTGGTCAGCTACAGAATGGCAGGTACGTCCTTTCTGAATGATGACATGGGCCAGGAAGTAATAGTAATCTATAGGTATGGCTCCATGATAGTACACTATTAGAGCTGGTCCTCTGTTGGGAATCTTCTCCATTCCATGGATCTCATAACCTGATACACAGATCATATCACAAGATAGAATAATATATTATAGAGATTTTACATTTACAGTCAAGTGCTATAAATAAACACATTTTATATGCTTTGGGGAGTAGTTTACATTTATTCATACCATGCCATATAGCTCCATGTCCATCCCACAGGGTAGCCAGTGTTTTTCTGGCTCCATCCCACAAGTTGTTGCTATAAGCTTCCTTTAGCTGATTCTTCCTCTGATAAAAGCAAGAAAGAGAAGATGAATACATCACAGGACGAAAAATGGGATTTTCGGCAGCTATTGACACCTTGTTCTGCAGTGCGTATGGAGATTGAGGGCTTTCGGCAAGAGGTTTTTGTCAGAGTCGAGCACTGCCAAAATTGGTCAAAAATGCTGTGTGTCCGTGTTCCCCTATCACCCTCCTCCCCTTGTGCCTAGCAAAGGTTTTTGTATTTAAATGAAGTTGCTGAGTGCCATGCAAATGCAAATCAACTGTTGAGCACCGCCTTTTGCAGCTAACCCTTTTTACCTTCTGTTCACCATAAAGAGGTTTGTTTGGAGAAAGAATATTAAAACAATCTATCTTATCCATTAAAATATACATTACATGTGTGTTAGGAGCACGGCAAAACTTAGTTTTGGTTGAATTGATGATATAAAAGAAGAATATGCATGATTACATACAATAGACTTTTGTGAAACGTGATCTTACTTTGACATTCCTCCCATCTGAAGATTTATCTTGTGATGGGAGGAATTGCACAATTTAATCAAAAATAATAATAAAAAACATGTTCCAGAGTGGTTCATTGTAAATAAAGTATTTTTGTGTGTTGTGTGAAATGGTGGAAAAAGTCCTATTTCACGGAGTTACCTTTTCAGTATCGTTTTGATATTAAGCAATGTCCCGGCGGAAAACAACAGATGACACCGCAGCGGTCCAACAAGGCCGAACTCAGGTAAGAAAGCTTTTATGAATAGTGAGCACGTGCAGCGAGGCGAGTTGCTTTGTTTGTTTCTTACAGAAAGCGGTCTGTCGTTTTCATAATCTCAAAACAAGTGTAGGGTGAGATTTCGTATTGTATTTTTTATTACATGTGATGTTCTGAACTCTTAAAAATACTCGCGTCTTCTTTTATTTTTTTCAGACCAGAAAAATGGCTAAGCCTCCACAGCCAGGCCTCAGACCACGGTGCCGAGGCGCTCTAACGGAGTCCACCAGGATGAAGAGAAATTCATTAAGTTATGATTTCACATTTAGTCAATAGTGAACACTCGCATATTTGTAAGGAAAACTGATCTTCCCGTTATTTTATTTATTTTGTTATTACGCAGTACAGCAAGGCAGAGTGTGGAAAGCAGTAGAGATAGACAACATGGCGGACGGAGCCATGAAGCCGGTATGTATTATGTACAGTCACTGCATTGATTCCCGCCTGTACAATGGTTGGTTGAGAATAATTTTAACTTATTTACTTATGTATTTTTGAGAAAGCGATATATTTGTTACAATATTTTTTTAATTTTACATTTATTTCCACAGACACTCCACAGAATGGGAGTCACATTTGTGTTAATCAGACTCTTCAGGAACGTCCTGATGTCCGTGACAGAGACGCAACTGTGTGTGAGTATCTACTATTTTAGAATGTTGATGATATTTTATGCTTCAATATTGTTTATGTACATAATGTAATTATGTACATGACAATGCACAAAAATGTTTTCCAGCTGCATCCAGGACCTACTGCCAGTCATCCAGATGTAGCTAAAGAAAGAAGCAGGTAAGATTTATTACTAATCTAGAGATGTCACAATTCCTTGAATGATTAAAGCACTGTGATTTATTAAAATCCATCAAAGCAAATTATCTGCCTCAGAGTTTGTTGAACTATGTTTTGCTATTTATTACCAACTGCTTTTAATTATTTTTTCTTCCAAGTGTTTTCTCTTTTTCATTAGTTTTTATTTTCTGTAAGAATGTATTAATATAATGTGTTTTGTTTTTTGTTTTAATGTCTTATGTGTGCATACTAAGCTAAACAATTTCACTGTAGTTTCATAATGACTAAAAGATGCCTGTAGCTCATAATGATTATCTGTTCTGTGTTAACAGCTGATGGAGGAAGGCAGAGAGTACTGGCAGCAGAGGAGGTGGCATTCTGGGAGGATGGCAGCTATGAGGCGGTGTCAGGATGGACCCCAAGTTCCTCCAACCAGGAGCTCAGTGACATCAGGACTACATTACAGGAAGAGACGTCAGGTCTATGCTACAGGAGAGATGTTGGGCCTGTCCTGAACGCAGCATAATTTGATCATGTTTGGACAAAAAAACACTGCCAGATGGTCCAGAAATGGACAAGCATTTATATCTTATTTTATGTGCAAACAGTAAAAAAATAAAATTAAATAAAGAAAAAAAAAGCTTCTTTGTCACTTTTATGTTCCTCATATATGAACATGTTGCATATAAGCAATATCAAATGCTTATACAATACAGCGTTTATTTTTATATAGATTTTGTAAAATACAGCATTAAAAATATTAATGATTGGGGTGGGGTTTATTTATAAAGTCATAAGTGCTGTCCAATGGGCACACATCAACCAACCAATCACATGTCAATAATGAACTGTGATGTCATTGTTTTTCATCCAATGAGAATCCACTTGGGTCTGCTGAAGCGCCTTTGCATATGCTAGGCTATTCGTATGCTAAGTAGAGTTGTTAACACCTCCCGCCCGCCCGCTGCCCCGCACTGCCACTCTCCCCCTCCTCCAGGATTCCGCATTCGACAGAATTCGACTCCCGTGAGTGAAAACGTAGACTGTCTATTGCTGTCTATCTATCGCTGATGAGCTGAGTTTGCGTCAGAATACAGGGTCAAAAATCCCACTTTTCGTCCTGTGCATCCAATAGACAAAATTCATGCTTTTGTTTAAAACCTCTTATTCCAAATTATATTACTACAGTCATATTTATGGTCAGAAATAATCTTAGAACTTTATAACGTCAAGAGGAATGAAGTATTATGCACACATCTGAGACCGACCACCAGCTGTTTGCTAATTGCTGCTGGTTAGTCTAGAGGAGCTGAGTCAGGGAGACACTGGGGAGGGCTGCTCTGTGAGGTGGAAGCTCTGAAGCCTGGAAACTATTTTTGCCTGGTCTTGGGCTTGCATGTGAATGTTTACAACAACAAACAGCATTATGTCATTTGATTTAAAAGAGAAAATATCTGTACACATATGGTGCAATCAAGTTTTTACTGAGCAAATGCTTCTGACTGCATAAAATAATTACATTTGCTTTTTGAAAACACAAAGAATTTGCTATTGAACTGCCACTGGCAGATTTTATTAAAACATTTACAGACAAAAACTATTATGAATGTACTCATGAAAATGGTCTCAGTGGTTTGCTCATAGTCTCGCTTCCCTCGGAGTCTTAATCTTTTTTGTTCTTGAGTCATTCCAAGATAAGGTGTTGGCATTGACTACTACGACACTGTTGGGAGGCAAGAAAAGGTCTTAAAGCCTTATCTCATCATGTAAGTGTTGGTAACGTGATCCATTTGTAGCAGTGTGATGTTATTACACTACCCAGATTGCACAGGATGCTAAATCAACGTTGAATTATAGTCAGAATGGCTGATTTTTGGTTGAAGTCAAAAACTGACGGTGGATCAAACATCAAATAACCATCCAATTCTAACCATTGAAACTGTCATTGAATCAATGTTGTTTTGTGGTTGAAATCTAATGAATGAACAAGGTTTGGGGAAGAACTAGTAATATATGTTCAATCAGTGTAAGTTGTTTTTTGCACCTCTCCACCACCACCCGCCATTCAAACGCCCAACCCCTCTCCCTCCACCTGCCAAAGACACACACACCTTTCCCCCAACCTGGCCCATCTACCCCTCAATCAAACACACAGGATTTCAATTGATGGCTGATTAACAAGCTTTTTCTGAACTGGAATCATTTTAAATTGGGCGTGTTGAAGCAGGGAAACCTCTAAAACATGCAGGGCAGTGTGCCTTGAGGACCGGGGTTGGGAAACATTGCTCTACAGTGCTTAATTTAAAACGTTAAAACTCCCACTCACTAATAAAATGGTCTCACCCAGAGTTCTGTTGAGGAAGAGAGGAGGGGAATGGGTGTGGCAAAACAGCAAACAGTGATC
>NW_015116291.1:37148-44569 GCF_001443285.1 Poecilia latipinna
AAATCCCACTTTTCGTCCTGTGCATCCAATAGACAAAATTCATGCTTTTGTTTAAAACCTCTTATTCCAAATTATATTACTACAGTCATATTTATGGTCAGAAATAATCTTAGAACTTTATAACGTCAAGAGGAATGAAGTATTATGCACACATCTGAGACCGACCACCAGCTGTTTGCTAATTGCTGCTGGTTAGTCTAGAGGAGCTGAGTCAGGGAGACACTGGGGAGGGCTGCTCTGTGAGGTGGAAGCTCTGAAGCCTGGAAACTATTTTTGCCTGGTCTTGGGCTTGCATGTGAATGTTTACAACAACAAACAGCATTATGTCATTTGATTTAAAAGAGAAAATATCTGTACACATATGGTGCAATCAAGTTTTTACTGAGCAAATGCTTCTGACTGCATAAAATAATTACATTTGCTTTTTGAAAACACAAAGAATTTGCTATTGAACTGCCACTGGCAGATTTTATTAAAACATTTACAGACAAAAACTATTATGAATGTACTCATGAAAATGGTCTCAGTGGTTTGCTCATAGTCTCGCTTCCCTCGGAGTCTTAATCTTTTTTGTTCTTGAGTCATTCCAAGATAAGGTGTTGGCATTGACTACTACGACACTGTTGGGAGGCAAGAAAAGGTCTTAAAGCCTTATCTCATCATGTAAGTGTTGGTAACGTGATCCATTTGTAGCAGTGTGATGTTATTACACTACCCAGATTGCACAGGATGCTAAATCAACGTTGAATTATAGTCAGAATGGCTGATTTTTGGTTGAAGTCAAAAACTGACGGTGGATCAAACATCAAATAACCATCCAATTCTAACCATTGAAACTGTCATTGAATCAATGTTGTTTTGTGGTTGAAATCTAATGAATGAACAAGGTTTGGGGAAGAACTAGTAATATATGTTCAATCAGTGTAAGTTGTTTTTTGCACCTCTCCACCACCACCCGCCATTCAAACGCCCAACCCCTCTCCCTCCACCTGCCAAAGACACACACACCTTTCCCCCAACCTGGCCCATCTACCCCTCAATCAAACACACAGGATTTCAATTGATGGCTGATTAACAAGCTTTTTCTGAACTGGAATCATTTTAAATTGGGCGTGTTGAAGCAGGGAAACCTCTAAAACATGCAGGGCAGTGTGCCTTGAGGACCGGGGTTGGGAAACATTGCTCTACAGTGCTTAATTTAAAACGTTAAAACTCCCACTCACTAATAAAATGGTCTCACCCAGAGTTCTGTTGAGGAAGAGAGGAGGGGAATGGGTGTGGCAAAACAGCAAACAGTGATCCCTCGTTTTTCGCGGGTGTTGCGTTCCAAAAATAACCCGCGATAAGCAAAATCCGCGAAATAGTTACCTTTATGTTTTCCAATTATTACACAGCATAATTAAATACTCTACATTGAAACCAAAGAACAAAACCTGTTTTCAGGTCAGCGGATGTGTGTGTTCGTCAATTGGGCCTTAATGTGATCCAGAGTTATGTCATTAAAGCGTCTCCTCCAACCTGCCCTGCGAGATTCACAGCTGTATCTACGGCAAAGCGATGGATCTCGTCAAGCGAGCCTTCGGTCAGGTTTTGCGCTGATTATGGCCAGTTTTTTCCAGCAGGCATTCAAAGTTTCAGTTTTCATCTCCTGAATGGCCAAGCTGTATTACTTATATTTAAATACCGTAACATTACAGGTAGAGAAGAACCGCAGAGACTGTTTAGCCAATCAGGACGCAGAACACAATGCACTGTGGAAAAAAAACTGCACAACAAAAAATTCCGTGAAGCACCGAGACCGCGAAAGGTGAACCACGTTATAGCGAGGGATCACTGTACATTGATTCAACATTGATCGGACGTTGATCAGACATTGGCATTTCATTCATTATTTTTCAACCACAAAACAACATTGATTCAATGACACAGTTCCAACATTGGTTACTTGGCTAGAATTGGATGGTTGTTTTATGGTTGATCCACTGTCAGTTGTTGACCTCAACCAAAAATCAACCATTCTGAGTATATTTAAACGTTGAATTACCATCGTGTGCAATCTGGGCAGTTTGTTGCACCCCTCCTCACCTCCTCATCTCCCCTTACTGTCTCCCAAGCCTCCCCCCACCCACCCGCTCCTCCCAACTTTCCCCTCTTTACCCCCTCTCATTCCTTCTTCCCTCCCCCTCCTTGAGCTCTGGGTCAGAACATTTTATTACTAGGTGGGGGTTAATCATGTTTCAAATTAAGCACTACATGTTGAGAACAGTGGGTTGTGATTCCTTTCTGTACATTTTCTTACTTGTCTGTAAATATTATTACTGACTGTGCATAATGTGTTGACACAAAAACATCTATAAGTCTCTACAAGGAGTGTAGTGTGTACAAGTAGTGGTTTGTCCCAACCAAACAGCCACTTTGCTGCTGGCTTGTTTGCAACCGGCTTCTGAATTGAATTCTCCGCTGAGCACTTTTATGGTAAGTTTTTCAATATTACTTTGATCTTAAATCTGTTTACTGAAAAATAAGGGCATTGTTTTGTGCCCATAGTAATCCTGGTTATTTTGGGGCAAAACGGATATTTTTAATAATTGAGGTCATGTCTCCTTTTGTATTATTTTCATACTGCCCACCACTCTAGGTCTAAATATGAAATCCTGTGAGATTTTGTGGGATTTGAGTTTTTAAAATAGGGTGGGGCCTATTGTTTGGTCTGGGAGAGCATGTGGTGGACAAGGAAGTGTAAGGCTGGCTGGTCCAGGTGGGCTTTAAATTGTTGTGATAGTAATCACTTGTTTTTAACTTTTTATTATGATGTGCTTAGGGACATGCTTAAATGTACCTTGTTAAGAAAATACATTTAAAATAAGCTAGATTTAAAACTTAACATGTCTTGATTGAAATAGCCTAATTATAGTTTTAAAATCAGTAATGTATTCTGGCCTATTGACCTTTATTTTACCTGTAGTTAAAGCAGATGGTATGTTGCGATCGTTTGAATTGCCTTTTGTCTGTGTGGGAAAAAAAACATGTAGAAGTTCCAACTTTCACACCCACCTGTGGAGAGTCGTAAACACAGCAGGAGTTATTGGCTTTAGAGAAACGGTCAGAGATAGCTCCTGGTTTGATGAGCAAAGATACGCCTAATTTGAATAAATTAAAGACAAGAATACGCCTCGAGTATAAAACTTTCTGCACAGAAGTAAAAGATTAGATTTGCTCTTGCAATTCTCCAAAGACATCTTTGCTTTTCTTTTTTATTTCCTTCTTCTTCTGTCTGTCAGGTAAATGAATGTATGTCTCTGTTGTCCTGCAGTTCTGTTGTAATTTTATGTGTTGTCTTTTATTGGATTAAACACTGCAATTCTGTGACGTCAACACGCATTGCTGTTTTTCTGAGTGGCTACACGCGGCCCGCCGGGAGGACCTGGGATCAAAAAGGAAGAGAGAGCCAGACTTTTTCCAAAATTAACTAATTCTGAGTATATCTTCCTTAACAACCTCTGTTCCAGAACAGCTGAGTTAGATGATTGCATGACCTTCTGCAGCCATCAAGAAGTGCAGAAGGTTGTTTATCATCCACAGATTCAATCCAGGTGTGGCAGAAAGGAAACACTTAAAACATGTAAGGCAGGTGAAACACTGAACTAAACCTGCTAATGACTGATTCAGTCTGTTGATTCTTGGATTGGTAACTGGTTAAACTGAACTGGACTATTATTACTTGTGTGGGATCTTTATCAGCATATGGACATTTTTGAATGAATTTAATCAACTTATTTGAAAATATTTGTAGTTAATGGAAGATTGAACCAGTTATTTGATGGAAGCCTCTTCTGTATAAATTATAAATAATTTTTCCAACTACAGTATAAATCACCTTCTGCTCTATTTATTTGTCTCTGGTGTGTTAAATAAACCCTGATCCTCCCTGAGTTTTATCTTTAGGTTTTCTGATACAGTCTTTATTTTAAATATTGATTCCCTTATTTTAACATGAGTGCAGCATCATAAATGCTACACTATACTGCAGCTTGATAGGTAAATGTAATTGTATATATAAACATTAAGATAAATATTAATGAAAGATAAAGATGAATATTAATTTAACAGTGAGTGTACATGGGGAACTATATGGTTTGTATTTGTTCTCAGAACCAGTACACTGTTTAATCTTTCAATGTCTTTCAGAACTTTTCAAATGTTTATCATCTTTCTAACCAGCACCTTTCTCACTTTTATTTTTGTGTTTTTCAGCCGTTGCTCTGCAGTTTGACTGAAAGCTGACTCTAGAGGTCTGCAGCAAAACTGTCAAGAAGTGGCTTCATTACACGCCAGAACGAGAGGAAGACATTGCAAGGAATCAAAGTGATGCCAACCAGAGTCAAACTGGGGTTACCGCAACTTGTACTGTTTCCCTAATTCATACAGTACAAAGCTTAACCTCATGGATGCTGTTTTTCCATGGACAACAGACTGTTGTTCTGACAGTCAAAAAGGAGTCATATGTTTAAAGATCTATCCCTCTTTTCTTAACTCTTGTGCGTGTGAGGACTGAGGCAAATGTAGAGGACTGTGGAAAATGATACAAGTTTTACGTGTGTGGGGTCGTAAAACTTTTATGTAACTTGTATTTAACTCTTGTGTCCACTTCTGGACACAAGGGTTAAATAAAATGTTATATCAAACTCATGTTGTCATTTTTAACCTTTTGTACACAGTTTACCCATCATCTGCCAATAAAATAGTGTTTAATACTAGTGAATTCAATGTTGTTTCAATCATTCTGTGCTATCTGGGAAGTTTAACGAATTACACCCTTGTAGTATACGAAGGGTTTTCCCTCGCTATTCCCTCTTTCTGTTTGGATTCTGTTGAAGATGTGAAGTTTTTTTTCCCTGTGATTTAAGGATAATGAGTGATGGTTCAATTACTGTTGTAAAATAATGTGTTTTGGAGCAGTTAAGCTTTATTAGAAGGTGATGGAACTGTTTTAGCTGATATTTAGCTGTTCTCATGCTACATGAAACATTGCTAAAGAAGTTGCTACATCCATGCGCTGAAAACAGTGTTGTTCATGGTTAAACAGGTGCTGTATAACACTTTGATGAGAAAAGGACTGTTTTTGACTACTATCTTTTGCTATTTGAATGCAGGAGCATTAAAACGCCTTCAAATCAGCTCTCTTTTGGCTGTTATTTCCCACAAGACACAATGCAGAATGAACTACGTTACACATGCACAGAAAGCCCTTTGAGTACATTTAGTTCAAATCATGTTTTCATTCCAAAAACTGCCATATATCACAGGTTAAGGTTGTAATTCTACATGACGAATATTAATTTACATTGTAATGTGTGCATTTGCAAAGCTGTTTTCAAAGTGTTCATTGTATATTACAATGCAAAATTTTCACTATAGTGACTTGAAACAGCATTTTTGGATTTTGGAGTTATTTCAATAGTTACACACATACACACAATCAGTAGTTATTTTCAGTAGTTTTTTTGGGTTTGATTTTGCTTTTTCATCTTAATTATCATTATGTTGTAGTTCACTTTAGGTTAACCCTTCATGGTCATTTTAGTTTTATTATTTGAGTTAGAATTAGAGTGGTTAGAATTGTCTTAGTTATTGCCTTCCTTATTTTCAGTTCTTCATAGTGTTTCTAGTTAGGTTTATTCTTTAGTTACCGTAGGTTCTGTTATTATTCTGTCTGAGTCCATGTCGAGCTTTCTTTAGTGATTATAGTTAGATTATTTTTATTTAAATGACCGGTGGTCAACCGTGTTTTTGTATTAAAAGATGTTAAGTTGACAGGAAATGTAAAAGTATTACTGTGTAATTATATGTTACGGGAAAACATCTCCAGTGAAATGCTATTTAAACCCACAACTGGTCTAAAAACAACAAATTTGCACTTCTGTTTAATTAAATTAAGTCAGCGACTACATCAGGCCCCCTAGGTCTTCAGGGGCCCCATAAATGCTAATATATTAAAACAGACCACAGATACAAATGTAATACATGTTTATTGAGATTATCAATGATGTTACATTTTATTCAATTGTTTAGGCATACATAAATTAAATGATTTTAAATTGTTTAACATTTAAATACAAGATTTTAAGGAGCTGGCAAGTTTACTTTGTAAAACTTCAAAGAAGATTATTTATAGTTAGATTGTTTTGTTACCATAGCAACAATCTGATGCTGTGAGTTTAATCTTTGAATTTACAAATACAAATTAGTAAACTGCGATTATAACTTATTGCTTTTTAGGCTGGCCAATTAAACTACTCCCTTTTCCCATATTTCACTAAATCTAACAGAAGCTGTTAGAGGTGCTGATATTTTTAGCAACAAAAGGGGCCCCTAAGTCAGATTCTGCGCCAGGCCTAATGCAGCCTTGGACCGGCCCTGCATGATGAGGTAATTCCTTGCACTACGCAGAGATGCGCAACAAACGGGAGATTTAATTCAATGCTGCTCATGTGGCTTTAGTAACTCTTCCATTTCGTGTCTGTTGAGTTTTTAATAAGCGTCACAGAAACTGTTTTGGTTGGTCGAGTTTATGGGACGAGTTTCTCAGATCTCCATACGGCCGTGCGCATTAACTCTAAGTAGACAACGCATTTGATATGGTTTGATGCATCGTGTAACCGGAAAAATAATACTAAAAATAATAATAAAATAATATAAATCAGCGTGATGCGTGACTCCGAGGAGAGCGCGAAAGCTCCTCACCGGGCTGAACCTGCATGATGAGGTTAGCGCTGCTTATCCACAAACGCCCTGGCCAACCGGGACCACAGACATAAACTTTACAGGGAAGACAGACACAGAGCCACACGCTGGGCAGCGTGTTGAGATGTAAACGCCGCATATAATTATTCGTTCATAAAGATAAATCATTCTCACCGCTCCACAACGCGCCACGCCTCTGAATTCGCTACAAGTTATTCCTGCGGTTCACATTGAGCTGCGCAACCAGAGCTAACGGTGGGTTTTAAACTCTTACCTAGAGTTCTCCAAAGGATCATAATTCCTCACAGTAGGTTTATGTAAATAGCCATACAGGTCAGCCTGTGTCCAGTTTGAGTGAAAGGAGGCGCGTGCGGTCCGCGCTGAGGTAAAGCAGATGCAGCGCGCGAGGCAAAGCGCAGAGGCGCCAGCGGTGTGATTAGTCCACGCGCTGTCGGGTGTAAATGCATAAACTATAAACCTATCTATTATAAACCTATCCTTTAGGAATACATCTGCTTTGCTAGTGAAATGCTAAGAGCAAAAGAGACGCTTGCAGCCCGGCTTTAAAAAAATATATATTTTTTTATTTTCCTGGAAACGTAAGCAAGCGACGGTTAGCCTGGCGGGGCTAGCAAAGCATGGCGGGCCGCCATGCTTATAATACACTGGGGGAAACC
>NW_015116292.1:0-1005 GCF_001443285.1 Poecilia latipinna
CAGAAAAACATATACATATATATATATATATGTGTATATATATATATATATATACATACACATATATATATATATATATATATATATATATATATATATATAATTCAGTATTAATCATTATTTATTTGTGCCATTATTAATCTTTATTTATTAGTGTTTGTATAGTTATATAAATATATATTGATATTACTAAATAATTTATTAAATAAATTATGAACGGCTGTGTGCTTTGTAATATGCTCATCATACATCGATATCAGAATATTCCATTCCTATTCTATTGTTATAGCCACTAAGCATATTTAAATATGAAGAACTATGTATGAAAAACGTACTTAAAAAATACAATTGTTTATAAATGTTGCTTTGATAGATGTTTCAATATGGTTTACAGTAACAAAAAAGTGTGTTATGATCGATTAAATCCGCTGATACGTCATTGTGCTGCCGCCCTAAATCTCGTCAGCGACAATAGGCGAGAGTGNGGTGTCAAACTCATTTTGGTTTAGGGGCCGCATACAGCTTAATCTGATCTGCAGGGGGCCACACAAGTAAACTCATTGCAAGATTAAATAGAACCAATAAAAGTGGACTTGTTGTTGATTTTTATATTAAGCGAATTTCACTTTTACAAAATATATTATGAATAATCTCAGTTTTTAAGAAAGGTATTTGCAATTCCAACAATACTTTTACTCAGTTAAGCATTTATTTAAGTGCATTATGCATAAGAATTGACCTCAGTGATTGTACAATGTTGCAAAACATTTATTCACAGTTTTTGGAACTTAAAAACACTGAACTGCATCACAAAATACAACAGACAAAAATTAAGAAAAGATTTAAAATCAATTTTCCACATATGGGAAGCAATTTGAACAAATTATCTGGCTTCACACATTTGAAATCTTAAGTGTCAGCTGTTTTAAACAGACATTTGATTAAGTGTATGTTAGCATGCACGAGCAATATTAGGTTGCCAGGGCCAAAATAAAAAGCTGGTAA
>NW_015116292.1:6831-29723 GCF_001443285.1 Poecilia latipinna
CCTAAATCTCGTCAGCGACAATAGGCGAGAGCGGTCCATGAGGGTCTATCCTTATATTATGTCTATGGAGACAGATGTTTCTGTGGGCGTGGCTTTTTAGGACCCCTTTACCGAACCAGGAAGTAAACAATGTGATGAGCTTAAAGAGCTACACATTTTAGCAAAAATACTATCCGATTCCATAAGACACCAGTTAAGATCTCAAGGAAAACTAATTAGAAAGACTTTTATTGGTCTAATATGGTATGTTGCCTTTTTTAAAATTAATCTCCAAAACCATCAAAACATGTAAATTACCCAGAACCTGTCCTGACTTATTGTGTCGCTTCAGAGGTTGAAACTAGTCAAAGGAAGATCGACACAGACCTCAAAGCAAAGATTAATCCCTGAAAGCCGACATAAATGTTGAAGAGCCCATGGGATTAAAAATAAAATGTTTAAAAAGATCCACTGACTATGTTGTTTTTCACATCTCCCTCATATTGTGATATTTCAATTAGATATCCACAGAAACAATAGCGAAATATTTTTAAACACTGTTTCTGTAACATGTTATAACTTATTTCCGAGCTCATTCACAGAAGACATGACTACCGCAGATCCATGTGGCAGTGTCATTTCTTCATTATTGTTGATATTTCTTCTCATAATTTAACTAAACATCTTTATTCTTTTCATCAAGTGACCCTAATACTCAACCATAAGAGACAACGCTGAAAAAACAATTGTCTTGTATACTTTTACATCAGAAATGGGTTAAAATCTTCATCCTTAGCCAATCAGGACGCTTTTGAACCTCAGACTTTTACAAGTCAAATGTTTGTCATAAGCAACATACCAACTTTTCATGCTTTGTTGAGGAATTTCATATATACATTTTTGTGCCATTTGGATTTATCAAACAACTTAAGAGCTCTGATAACTGCAACTTAGCGACAGATTTACTTCTAGCTTTTTTAAGTTAATATTATTATTATTAATGAGAGAACTTTGCAAACTGAACAGCGTGAGAGAGCTAACGTCCCCAAAAGGCTTAGCCAATCCAGTTCTTCCACACTTTGCCCCTGAGTTTAACTGGGTCCATACTGTCCATAAGGTATGGTAAGGAAGTTTTACCAACAAAACAAGAAACCAAAGGAGAGAGCAAAAGAAGAAAAAAGTATAACCCATGTTTAAGACACTATGATTAAGACACTAGGAATCCAGTGTCTAGATCTGATAATGTTGATCTATGGTAATGAGTAGTTTCTCTGGATTCAAAGTTTATTCTAATTCCTTTTCTGGGTTTCGAGATAATTGTAAGTACTCCATAATTATAAGCTACAAGGAGTTTTTCTGTAAAAACTAACAGAATTTTCTCTGCATAATAATCTAAAAAGTAGAATATTGGTCTAAATAGTGAGTACTCCACAATTTTGCAAAGTAATAAAATAAACTAGACAGACAGGGCAAGGAAGAGATGCATCAGGAAAAACAGGCACATGTAGCAGCATTCAGGTAATATAAAGATATGAGTGAAAGGCGGTGACATCACAGTGCATCTGTTTCCTGTGTTTGTGTGTTGCATGTGTATGACCATGAAACCATGCAGCTCGGTCTCCCAGGCAACAGTCTGATATGATGGTTATCCAGGAGCCAGTCCTTGGGAGCGCTCTGCTCCACAGTCACACGGATGATTACAGAAGGGAGTGAGGAGAGAAGGAGCGTTACGTTCACAAATCTTCCAGGAGATTTGAGATCGCCAGCCAGTCCAGGCTAACACAGGGGAGCCAGTTCAGATGCAGAAAGCTTTAGGTCGGGTAGATTTTAAATTTTAACCTGCCCTAAAGTCTCACCGATACATCTCTGTTAATTCCAATCATCCAAATTAGTGTGGCCGTTCCACTGAACCAAAACTAGCAACTTCTCCAGGATCGATTCCTTCCTGCTAGAGAGTTTTAGAGTCTCAGCAAGAATCACATCCAACTTGCGTCTCTGTCACCGTGTCAGTCTGAGTGTTTGCTAGTCGGCCCAATCCGTCACAAATTTGTCGACATGAGGGCTGCGTCATCAATAAATCCAGCAGAGTAATGAAAAACAGAGGGGCAGGGATATTAGCATCTTATAGCCTAGTGTGGCTTAATATATCTTTGTTTCCAGTATTTTTTTTAAACTCTGTGTATGTGGCTTATAGTGAGGTCTGCTCTATAGTCTGGAAAATACCGTAATAATAATCTGATGAACTTTAAAACAGATTAATGTGGATTTAGTGTCTGACCTTCTTAAAGATCTTCATCATGGAGATGCTTTGTTGTTTCTCATCTTCTGCAGCATCTTTATTGTCTGAACAAAAACAACAACATATGTGACTCACAATAATCTGAATAATAGCAATAATCTCGGCTCCATACCTGCATTCATCAGAGTGACGGCATTCTGCTCATTATCTGATCTTTGCTTTCTGTTCCTTTCTTGATAAAACTGGAAAAATGTCTGAAATGAAAGTTTTTTTCACATATTAATCATCAACCATAGGAGCAGTTTCACATTATTGCATCCTGATTTATGAACCAGGTCAGACACAAACAGATTTCAATTCTTATGATAAACTGAGTTTTTCTTTTATTACAGATCTTCAATCGCCAACCTGAGCTTCTTCATCGAGTTTGGCTTCAAGAAGAACTAAACCCCACATCGACTTGTTTCTGAAGATTAGCTGTAAACGGTGCCTAATGGTGATATTTATGTGTTTACAGGTGCAGTATTATGAGTTTTCCAGGCACACAGTTTCATACCACAGTCAGTAATTGTGTGGCTGTAACTCTGCTCAAATAAAGTTCTGTTTTCCAGCACCATTTGGGTTTCTCCCATTCACTCTGATTGGCCTGGCAGATTTTCTGCCGGCCAATCAGAGAACAGAAGGAGAAGTTGTGAATAATGACATTGAATTTCTGCTGTTCCATAATCGTAGCCTCCCTGTAGTTTTAGCAGCGGAGGAACAAAACCGTTCAGGCCCAAATATTAACAGCTGCCATGTTCAGCTGCTCAGTGGAGGACGGTGGGTTACAGTGTAGTTAATTTCTGGTTAGCTTCTTAGCATTGAACTACATATGTCACAGGGAAACGTTAGTGATTGGTTAAAATTTAAAACCTCAGCAGAGGCCACGCCTCCAGGAAATAATCATTTCTCAATGAGAGTCCGGATCTGTTGGACAAAGCAAAGCGTAGAACAAGGAGCCGGTGTCTACCAGGATAGTAACTACGTTACCTTCAGTTGCTATAAAAATGCTTTATATATCAAACATAACTTAAAATACACTTTTCACCATTAATGCCTTCAAATTGGGCCTCTGCTTCTTTAAGAAACTCCTGCTCTGTCCAGCACTTTGCCTTCAACACTTCTTCACATCAACACACCTCTGTGATGCTGTTTGCATTTTGTTACCAGCGTTGAACTGAGAAGGCGTTTGTTTAAAGAGTTCAGCAGATGCACAGTTCCACCAGGTGTTTGTCAATTGCTGCTGCTGCTAGTCTGGAGGAACTGAGTAGGAGGGCTGCTCTGAGGAGGAGCTGTGTGAGAGCAGGCGTTTGGGCAACCCTCAATAGTTTCTCAAATGTTCATGTAAGAATCAAGGAAACACTCCAGGTAGTTTCCTGATGAGGGAACAGCAGGACATGTTTTAAAGTTCAAAACTTAGGATTTTTAGATAACTCTGTCCCTTTAATATTCGGCCTAAAACCATCTTACTGCTACATATGGATTATTGTTAAAATGTAGCTCTACAAAGTGTAGCATTTATTTATTACTGTACTTTTATAGCAAGGACCTTATTATAAAAGTTATAAAAAACTTTTATAATAACTTTCTTATAACTTTAGTTCAAATATTATACTTCAGTACAAAATTCTGTATTGACTGATTGGACTGTAATGCATTCACACCGACCAGAGAATAACTTTATAATACACATTTTTAAAACACTAAATCCCATGTGTTCTTGGGAATCAAATGTGTTACTCCATCTTTATTACTTATTGTACACAAGCACATATACAATATTTTTTTTTTATTTCAAGGAAATAGTGGTCAAACTGTAGCGAAATCCAATTGAACCGTTTTTACCTATTTGTTCTCTTTAAATCATGCACTATTTCAACTGCAATGAAATGCAAAAAGAAACAAAAGTACTGGAAGAGTTTCTTTAAGCGCGTGTACAGATGAGGTAGTGGTCTGGAGTGGCTGCTTTCACCATGGAAATCTACAACTTAGAGAAAAATCTCTAGATTTGTTGCTAGTTGTTAGAAAAGTTATTAAATATAGTGAGAAAGACACTAAGCTAGTCAAAGCAACTTAGCCACTCCCCTCCGGGCCCATTGGCTCCACCCACTTTTTCAGAATTTGTCTAGGGCAGGTTATGGGTTAGTTACACTTTAAATGTTTCCGAATTATATATGGCCAGAAGACGTCTGGCTATATATGTTATGTTCTGTGTTTTCTGTGTAGTTATTTTTGAGGTTTTCTGTGTTTAGTCCTGTTCCTGTCCTGTCTTCCCTGTTGATTGCTTCCCAGGTGTTTAGTTACCTGATTACCCTCCCTGTGTAATTAAACCCACCTGATGTCTTTGTCTCTTGTCGGGTCCTCGTCTAATGTCAGTTTTGTCTGTTGTGTTCTGGCCAGTTGAACTGGATAGTCCTGGTTAAGCTTAGCTGTCCTATTCAGTCTTCAGTGTCATCAGTTGCTACCGGTAATTAGCTGTATGCTAACCTCTCTGCCGTGCTGCCTGTCATCCTGGACTGTTTTGAGCTTCTTTCATTAAATCACATCATTTTCACTACAACCTGAGTTCAGCCTGCATCTCTCCTCACCACCTCAAACCCACTTCATGACAATATACACTTTTGCCATGTGAAAAGATCCTAAATATGTTTTTACAAACCCTTAAAGTCTGCTCTAAGACAAACTAATAATGAATACTGCTGAGAGTTTGATGTTCCAGTTTGACTTTACCAGTTTGGGCAATAAGACGTAGGACAAGATGGACAGGAAAACGACAACACAGGCTACGATGAAATAGCCGAATGCTGCGTCCTCCAGCTCAGAACCACCTGCAGTGGAGGAGATGGAGGAAGTGACACAATTAAGATGTTAATCATTTGTTGATAGAAGTTTGTCAAAACTTCTATCAACAAAGACTTATTTCAAATGAATGCTGTCTTGCAAATCAGTTATTGAAAGCTTATCTGACAGACTTGCAATGGCGCAGATCATAGAAGCGGCAGCGAAGGTTCCGGCGAGTCCTTGGCCGCTCATGATGGGAGTGGTGTACGAAGCTGGAAGCAAACCGGCCATCCCAAAGAGACTGCCCTGCAGCACTGCACCAAACGCTGGAAAATAACCAACAGTTCAACAAGCTGATTACCACGCCGGAGAAAACTCTGAGTATGTTAACCCTGGGTGTTCTGGGGCTCTAGTACTATTCACAGTGTTATGTGTTTGATTCCAGCTTTCATCCCTGCATCATTGAGCAAGGCACTTAACCCAAAGTTAGCTTCCGATCTGCATATTGGTGGATAAATGTGCATGTATTTTGGAGCATGGCAGGGTGGATGTGTCTGTTTGAGTAGTTGGTGCTAAATGAGGTCAGCGGGTGCCAGGACAGCTTTGGTCTGCAAAAACAATATCTGGAGAGTTTCTTATTCCTCCGACTGACTGTGAAATCAAATCTGCATCTGGCTTCACAGCAGGCTGCTCACATAAAGAAGGAACTTGTATTTGTGTGGCCTTCAGTCATTCTCATTATTCATATCCAGGTGATTGTGTTTTAGCATTTCTCACCTGGTAAGAAATGTCACATGTTGTAATTCAACAAATATTCTGATTTGTTTGTGTGAAGTAGTTGTTTCAGAAAGCAGGGTTAACTAACTCTGAGTAGAAGTTGTGACTGATTAAACCTATCCAGCTCTGTGATACTCAGGGAAATCAACAGGCTAACCCAACTCTGAGTCAAGTTACCCTGAGTTAAGTGTGACAATAGAAGAAGCCCTGAATGCAGATAACGCAATTCACCATGGCAACGGGGGAAAAGAGTCTCAATACATAACAAAAAACAGCAACACTGTTGCTGCTGCAAAATAGCAAGTTAGCAGAAAATTAGTAAAATTATTGTCACTACATTTATTTAACATCCACAAAATGTTGATAATTTTATTTTTCTGAACCAAAAATCAATATCTACTAATTGCGTGTGATCACCCTGCAGAGTATTAGTCCCCAACATCTGCAGGCTCCCCAGAAAAGGAAAAGCCATTTCTGGCACTTTCCTTGTTGCAGGTCTCGGCGAAACAACAGAACAAACTCAGGATTCACTGCAACAGGCCGTCTGCAGAGCAGCGCTGCTTCACGGAGTGAGGCTCAGGATAACGACTATCTGGCTTTCTGAAACTGAAAACCCAAGACATGCTCTATTTACCCCAAAACTGACTCAGGATTTTCACTCATCCTAGTTTCTGAAACGGGGCCTGCAGGTGCAAAGTTGTAAGAGTGAGAACAACTCAGCGTGCAGAGCGTTTGCTCCGAGTTATGGAACAAGTCAGACAAGTCCTATTTTAAAATATCTCTTAAAAACACTTATTCCTCCACTTTCTACACACTGAAACAAGCAAAAGCTTAAAATAATCTCTAAGCCAAATGTGTGATTTATGTATCTGTGTGATTTGATTGGGTTTCTGACAGCTTGTTCAGAGACGAGCAGCTGCATTCTGACTTAATTAACACTTGTTTATGCCATAATAAAGCAAACTGCAGTAGTCCAAATGCAAAGTTATAAAAGCACAGACAGCCTTTTTAACATCATTATAATTCCAAAAGATTTTAGTTTTTACCAGAAGCCCAAAGTAAAAGAAACTCGTCTTAGTTACATTCGTTGTTTATCAAGTTCAAAATTTAAGTCAAAGTGCACCAAAATTTCTGACTGCAGAAGAAAGAAGCATCAAGGCGACAAACTCGTCATTCAGTTTCATCCTTGTTTGACTGTAAAAGATCTTCAGTCAACCACTGCTTAACATCTGAGATACTGGCAAAGAAGAAATGGCTTCATTACTTTACTGGCAGATAAATTTGTGTGTCCTCTGAATAGCAGTAAAAGGAAAAACTGGATATGTGTGTGAGCTTTATTTTTCAAGAGAGATCTGGCCAACACTGGCAGCAACACACGACTACAAATGAAAAGTAAAGATATCAAAACCAGGTTAAAATACAATATGGATAATAAAGGAAGAAAAATAGCAAAAACAAACAAAGCCATAAAAAATAGAGTTTGATGATGAATGACCAAACTGATAGAAAATAAAGAGAAAAGGTAAGGAACCAAGGATGGAGCCTTTTGGGACGCCACAGGAGAGAGGAGCAGTGGAAGACGATGGGAGCCAATCGTTACGGGAGGTTCAGAACCTCCAGGCCAAATGGAGGGCAGTGACACCCGACCAACACATCTCCAGAACCAGCGCCCTGGCACCCACCTCGCTGTGATTGGCTTTCCGTGATCGTTCTGTCATGAAAAGATCAGATACAGATCACAAAAGTCAGATTTAGGGTTAACTTTGACCTAACTAGGAACTATTGGGCCCCTGCAGAGGAAAGAACCAGTTGCACCCCCAACCCAGATGCCACAGAACGCCACCACCTGGTGCCAACCTCCACTTCGCTCGGCTTGGTGTTGGCCAACACCACCTATTAATCACTATCAGCTCAGATTCATTCTGTTTGGTTACAAGCAGATTGTCTCCCCTGTAGAGACATAATCTGATGAAAAGAAATCACAATCAATTATATTTGTCTTGCAGTTTGCACCAATAATGTCACCCAACTTTTTTTTTTTTACATGTTTTGTTGGCTCTAGTGGCTTTTATTTGAAAATAGTTTGACAAGAAAGAGGGTTATGAGAGACACAGAAGACATGCGGCAAAATATCACCAGGCCGGGAATCGAACCTGCAACCACTGGCATGAGGACCAAGGCCTCAATACGTGGGTTGTGCTTTAACCCTGCGCCACCACAGCTCCCCCATAATGTCACCCAACTTTATGAACTAGATTATAACTTCTGTGCTGATCTCACTTCACTCACTTCGTGGGGTTTGTTGCAAGACTCATATTTTATCCTGAACATTAAGGAGAAACAACCTCATGCTGTAGTACTGGTGTAGTACTGGTGTACTGGTGTAGTACTAGTGTAGTACTAGTGTTGTGCTGGTGTAGTACTAGTGTAGTACGGGTGTTGTACTGGTGTTGTACGGGTGTTGTACTGGTGTTGTACCTGAACATTAAAGAGAAATGACCTGAGGCTTTGAGATGCTCAGAGTTGAACATTGAGATGTTGACTACTGTTGAGAAAATAAATTTAAAATAAACTAGTTTTAAAACTTAGCATATCTTGATTCAAATACCTTAATTGTGGTTTTGAAATTAGTAACGTATTCTGACTTTTTGACCTTTAATTTACCTGTAGTTACAGCAGATGGTTTGCTAGGATTGTTTGAACTGCCTTTTGTCTGTGTGGGAAAACAATCAGGAGAAGTTCCAGCTTTTCACACTCATCTGTGAAAGACCGTAAACACGGCAGGAGTTTCTGGCTTGAGAGAGGGTCAGAGAGCTCCTGGTTGGAGGAGCAAAGATACGCCTTATTTGAATAAATTAAATATAAGAATGCGCCTTTACTATAAAACTTTCTGCACAGGAGTAACAAATCAGATTTGCTCTTGCAACTCTCCAAAGACGTCTTTGGACGTCTTTGCTTTTCTTTCCATTTATGTCAGGTAAATTAATGTATGTCTCCGTTGTTCTGCAGTTTCTGGTGTAAGTTTATGCATTGTCTTATATTGGATTAAACTCTGTAATTCTGTGACGTCAACACGCATTGCTGCTGTTTTCCTTGTGGCTACACGCGGCCCGCCGAGAGAACCTGGGATCTAGAGGAAGAGAGAGCCAGACTTTTTCCAAAGTTAATTAATTCAGAGAATCTCTTCCTTAACACTACTAAACATCAAATGATTATAAAATAAATATCTCACAGTTGATGATGATTATCTTCACCATGGTTATGGAGAAGAAAGGCAGCGGCTCCAGAGGAACTTTGACAAGGACAGCAGTGATGATGAAGACAAACATGATGATGAAGAGGCTTCCCATCACACGCAGGCGCTGAGGGATGCTGAGAGAACAAGGACAAATTAAATCCAGCTTTGTTTATGAAGCAGGATTAATGTTCTGTATGTGAAACGAGATGAAACTCTGACACTAAACTGCTTAGATGTGAATAATTCAGGAATAAAAAGAACAGAAGGATTTTTAATGGTCATGATGTTTTTAGGTTCCTGTTTGGTTCCTTCAGTCTTTTCTGTCTCTTGTTTTGGACCTGATTTTTCCCTGAGTTCAGTCATCATATTTCCTGTAACTCATCACTCTAATTCATTTTTATTTCCACATTTTAATAACGATTCCTTCCTTTGTCCTGTTGTATAAAAAACATTCATTTGATTTATGCATATTGGAATGATGATTGCTGGGTGTCTACAACATTTCTGGCTTAATTTTGTGTTTTCATGTTGAACAGCTTGTTGTTGTTTTTGACCTGAGAAGCTCTGGCAGCAGCTGTACGACTCAATTCAATCCAAAGACAAATGAAATGTTGTAACTCATATTATCCACAGTTCTTCAAAGAGTTGAAATAGATGCTGATGGGTGTTAGCAGGATACATCTCCTGTAGCGGTCTGTGTTACAGCGAGTGAAGAAGCCTCTGACTGAAGATGCTCTGTTTTCCCAGGCCAGTCTGATGAAGAGGACGGTCGTGGTTGGCCAGAATTTTCTTGATTTTATGAAGAATCCTTCTTTGCATCGTCATTTCCAGATTTTCCAGGTTCTGTTCAGAACCAGAACAGATGAAGGAAATGATGTTTGACCTTTGACCCTTATTCAAAGTGCTTTACTCTCAGTTATTGCTGATTTCCCCTTAAATCAGCAATAATCTCCTTTGTTTTGTTTTCATTCCAGATGATTTGATTGTTCCCATCCAGCAGCTCTCTGTCCTCTGGTCCATCTCTGATCCACCAGCAGCTGCAGAGTAATCTGAGTATTTCTGTAGATGATAGAAGGTTCTCCTGGTTTCACCCGCTGGTCTGTTAGTGAGGCAGCCATAGATATAGATCAGATAGATTCCATTTATTTATAGATCCAGCTGAGGCTGAAACTCCACCTGCTGCAGATCAGCTGATCCTCAGAGCTGCTGCTCCGTTCAGGTGGCAGCGGCTTTGATGGAGCAGGTGGATGAAGGCGTCTCCGTGGCGATAAGCAGACTGCAGGGGGTCCTGCTTCCTCAGGTGGGCCAGCAGGCGTCTCTCCAGGACCTCCATGATGGGAGTTGTCATGGCAACAAGTGACTGATGGTAAGTTTCCTTTGCTTCTGCAACTGGAGCAACTGGAACCTCCAGCTGAACATGAATCTGCCCACATGACAGAAACTACCACACATCTCTGACCTAGAAACTGGTGTAGTACTACAGTACAATTTGCTTAGTACTTTGTGTATTACTGGTGTAGTACCTGTGTAGTACTTACAGGGTGTGCAGGAAGGAGGTGAGGCAGGTGCACAGCAGCAGAGGCAACATGGCGCAGAGCGTCATCACGTTGTTGAATTTGGTCTCTAGGACACTTTGATGTTCACCTGCTGCTTCGCTCTGATTGGCTGAAACCTCAGTGAGCAAAGGGTCCTTCAGACGACTCCTGAAGTACTGCAAGGACAATAAAACTTCTGTTCACGTACAAAGAGTTTTAGCTAGAAAAAGACTGTCAGTAGGAAAATAAGAGAATCTGGATTCAGTAACAGAACCTTTACTGGACTTGTGAACCCAGATGGTAAATGGCCTGAGCTTAAATTGCTATTTTCCAGCCATACTGACTCCTCAGAGCACTTTACACCAGAGCCACATTCAGCCGTTCACACTCACAAACCCACACAAATCTGCAGGCAACTTGAGGTAAAGCAACAGGAAGTCTCAACCCTCTGCATCTGACCCAGCCTGACCTTTTAGGGATGACAAAAAGCTGCTCACACAACAGCTCATTTGGTAGCACTGACCTCTGTTGGTCATTTGATGTTGCAGCTCCATTTTAAATGGAAAGGTAAATACACTGAGCTTTACTCTCAAACCATATTTGCCCATTCCCACTCACATTCATGTATCAATGGGGAGATTGGAAGGCAGCTTGGGGTTAAGTGTCTTGCTAAAGGACACATCAACATGTGGCAGGAAGATGTTGGCATCAGGCTCTCAGCTTGATGCCAACATCCTTTCTACTCAGCTCTCCTGAGTCTGAATTGAGGTGCTGCATCCTTCAAAGGTGGCATTTGTAGGGCGATGCATCATAGCGTGGCAACAAGGCCTGTCCAAATTCAAAGACTCCTCCAAATGTGTCCTTCTTTTCATGGTCCACCATATCCCATGATTCATTGCAGGTCCCAACTGGGCGTTCAGACAAAGCGACAATGGCGGTGAAGAGTGGAAAATTATTTTGTCATATTCTGTCACATTCATTAACATTTATTCAGAACCCATGCACGATGTTTCATGTTCCTAACAACATCCCTGGTTTTGCTGATGTCAGAACAAGTCTGTGCAGAGAAACAGCAGATGATGTTTCACCATGGTAGCGGTCATGAAGAAGTTCCAGGGCAGCAATGTTCCCAGACCAAGCATGAAGAAGATCACCCAAACGCCCAAATATCTGCAACAAATAAAATTGAATGATTTAATCAACAGCCGTCAGTCAGAGTGCAACAAGGTCTGCTAGATCACTGAAAGTTAAAACTGATTCATGCTGAGTTTGGATAGTTAATCAAGTCAGGTCATGTAACATTTTGACAGCAGTTTTTCTCTTAATTGTTGAAACATTCGTATTTTTTGCAAATCTTTGCTAAGTACTGATAATTGCATTGTTCATGTTACAGCATCTTACTTAAAGAAGTCTAAATAAAGTCATTCTCTGGATTACTTGTCTTTGGGTGAGGTGGTAGCCATCGTCACAGAGAAACCAACTGGCTGAAGAACGGAGCAGCTGGACTGGAGATCCAGAGGGAATCTGAAGGGCTGGGCTGGAGCGAAATGAGGAGGATCGGATCAACCCCCCAGTGTTTCTTGAGCTGGAATAAAATATATATCAATGATGAAGCAGAAGAGGATAACTAGACGCTTATTCAGTCATCTTTTCTATTTTTGACTTAGACTTTCTCCTAAATATTTTTCTTTTGGAATAAAACCTTGTGCCTTTTCCTGCTCAGTGTGGATTGATTTTAATTGATCAAGCAGGTTAATTGTTGATTCATCTGCAGCATAAAGTTGCTGACAGGCTGCTTTTAAAGCTCTGTGGACCCTAATGCATCCAAATCCCCCAAATTCCCAGTGGGGGTCGGGATGATAGAGCCATGTAGCACAGCTGCTAACCTGCTGTAGTCCTGCTGCTTGGTCTCATACTGTCACTGACCTTTGACCCCTCATCACAGAAATGATTCCTTTGGTTCTTCTGGCTTTATCCTGCAATAACTTTGCCTTTATTTTCTCTCTATTTTTTTCTCTCCTGTCCTCCATTTCCTTTCCTTCTGGCGTTTCGACGAATTCAACCTGCTCCTCTTTATTCCTGCCTTTTCATTTTCCAGTTGGGAGGGGCTGCCTGTCTCTCCACTTTGTTATTCCAGCTGGAAACTAGAGATCAGGATGACCTCTGACCTGAACCTTCAGAGACACATAAAGACATTTACAAAGTCAACCTTCTATCAGCTCAAGAACATTTCCAGACTTACTTTTAATTTTTATGTGACTGGGCGGCTTATTAGTTTCGAAATGGTGTATATTTAAAAGTAGCTGTAAATTCCCACCCGTATTGGGCCCCTGAACACACCTGTGTCCCCTGGGTCCCTAACCCTGGACAATCCGGATTAACCCTATTAGGCTGTTGGAGGGGAGTCGACTTGCTAACCCCAACAAGCCCTGCATCATGAGGGACGTTGGTCTGGCTAATCAGGTAAATTAGTTTTTGATTAGTCACCTATGACTTGGTGTTTTCTATGTCAGTGATGCTGTTCATATAATTGTCGGTTTGTCTAGTCTGACTTGTATTTGTCACTCACAAGTCAGATTTTATGGCTTATTTTAGGAAGCACCAGCTTAACAATGCTGCAAACTGGCTCAACTGAAGATGCACCTGCATAAACTCATCCAAGAGGAGAAACTTCTTCCCTTGATAAAGAAACATAAACAAAGCAACTTTAATTTTGAGTGCCAGCTACACTGATAAAAAAATGCTTTGCCGCACATCAGTTTTTCCCAAAAGCTTCTTCAAATTACCACACATACAGATATAAATATTTTCTCAATCACATTCACGCCACTCCTTTACACCATTGCCAGCACAACAGGACTATTTTTGTGATATTCAATATGTTCATTGTCATGCATTTTGGAAGGTACTAGAACCATTTCCTCAATGAAACTTGATGAAATAAAGGGGCTGGGTCTGTGGTAGTAGGGGGTCATCACACCTAAAACTAGTTTTCCTAGAATTTTGAAGGCAGAAGCTTAGATTATTTTTCTTTTCATGGGAATGTTACTTTAAAATGTTAGGATAACTGTCCAGCAAAAATATGTGGCTATAATTGGAATCAATGGGGCCAAAATGTGAGGATTTGGTTTTCTGTGTTCATTAGTCCGTGTGTTGTGGCGTCTACCCCCTGATTGTTTCCAGCTGTCCCTCCTGATTGCCCTCCATGTATTTAATTGTGTTTTGTGGTTTGTCATTTTGTTGTCTTCCAGTCTTGTGTACCAGCGTCTCAGTACCTTTTCTCATTGCTCACCTGTGCTGCCTGGACTTTTTCTATGCTTTTGAGATCGCCATTAAAACCATCATTTTTGCACTATCTGTGTCCTGTCGCGTCCATCCACACCACAATCAACCCATTTCATGACACAAATGGGACAGAAGGCCTTAAAAGTACACAAAGAGCATATCTTTTGTTCTGCATACCATACAACCAAAAGGACAAAAACATTTTAAAAAGAAAATAGAAAAGAAAAAGTCCTGGCCAAGTTTCAATAAGTCTGACTCAGATATTGAGAATCAACAAAAATGGTGAAGGACGTCCCATTTTGGGCAGCCTAGAATCTCTAGAGGTTGAGGTCAATATAGAGATTAACCCTAACCTTCAACATTCATTTTAGCACTGAACAACCGAAATGTAGCATTTGATTTGATAATAGTTTTGATTCAGTTTATTTTGTTGCACCAATTCATAACATGTAATTTCAAGCCATTTTTAAAAAAGGTAAATTCAATCCAAGAACTAGATTGCAAGCCACTGTGATCCATTCCAATTGATTTGTTATTAAAAAAATGCAAATTCAGTTTGTTAGCTAAAAATAGTTTTTCTATCAAAGGTTATTCAGCAGACATGATCCTGACAGTGGGAACATGTAGGAAGGATTTTTGCTGTTTCATTAGGCCATTTTTCTGTCAACAAAACAACACAAGTAAAAACTTATTTGTCCTCTTAAGGAGTGAAAGTGAAATATCTTCATATTTCCTACTGAGCCGAGGAAAATGTAAGTTAAAGTTAGAGACTCAACAGGAAGTAGAACTGCAAACTGTTTTTCTGCCCTCTGCTGTTGGGAGATGCTGACTCACTGTGAAAGAAGTGTTGGTGAGTCGGAGGCAGATATTTGGAACCAAGGACTGAACAGGGAAGGCAGTCTGATCGATCCGATCCAGTGTTGATCTACTCAGCTTCACAGCTATGCAAACAGATTGATACCTGAGAAGGAGCATTTGGGGGAGCAAAGGGGCTACTTCCTATTTTCAATCAGACATTTTAACTGTTGAAGAGCACATTCCACTGTTATCAGTTGGTTCCTGTGTTTATCAGGAAAGATAATTCAGTTCTGTGAAATTACTTGAAAAGACAGAAATAACCATGTCAAGCCTCATATTGTTTCATGTAGTCTGCAGAGCTTGCTACCTGAATTTCCTGAGTGTCCCTGAATGCACCATCTGATGTCACAACACAGAGATTTTGAGAATGAAAATTCTGTCAGATGTTGTGGGATGTTTAGTGACCCACCACACAGAGGAAGTTCTTCACCCAGAAAATCAAAATCAAACACATTAGAGTATGTTTCCCGTCATGATCAGCAGCTATCAGATGATTGAACAAACCCAGACAGGATAAAAGGCTGAAACCAGGTTCAGGTTTTACCTTCAGTGTTTCACAGCAGCCATTCAGTCGTTATCAAAGCAGATATTGTTGATCGTTCTGTGCAACTTTCCTGTGCATACAGCTGCTTGTGAAATCCTTTGTCCTCTGTTACCTTCCTGTCTTAGAGATCTTCCTCATGGTGTGGTGCCGTCTCAGCAGAATCACTTCTTCCTCTGCAGTGGCCTTTAACCTGTGATATCAGCCTGTTCTCTGGACTTTGGTTCTGTGTAAATAACAGATAACAGAACATTGTCAATCTGTGAAAGCCATACAGATTGTTAATGAGGATTCAATTTATTGTACAAGTTAGTTTAATGTCAAAACAGAAAATCCCCTCAGATTTACAAGGCTTAGGGTTAAACAGTGGTCAGCCAAATGAAAGTCAGCCCAGTCACCGTCAGCAAGAGCCTGTTCTAAAGTCAGGTAAATCAGGTAAACTTAAACTAATTTGTTAAATAACTCTTGAAACATTTATGGATTGTAATTCTGAAAGTAAGCTCATAAGTTTCCCTCAGGCATGAACCAGGAAAAATAGAAAGTAGTGACTAGAGTCAGGAGAGTTATCAGGGGTGGAGGGCTCCACTCTCAAGGAAGGGTCCCTCACATCTTCTCAGAAAAGTCCCAGCATGTTAACGAAGGCCTTGAAGAAAACCAGAGAGGCTTCCTCAAAGTCTATTGGCTGTTTGAGATTCTATCATTAAGATTTAAAGGCTCTGCATGGCTGAGCCAAACTGCCACAATCTATTATCTGAGAATTCGTTTTTTTCTGTGTTTTTGCCCCTGATTGTCTCCCTTTTTTATTTAAACCCACCTGTTTTCCTTGTTCTCTGTCGGGTCCTCGTCTTTTCAGCTTGTCAAGTCTGTTGTTAGTCGTTTGTACCAGTTGCTATCAGTATTGAGCCATTAGCTTTCCGCTCATCTGTGCTGCCTGGATTATTGTGTTTATCATTAAATCATCATTTTCTTCACTTCAACCTGGTCCACTGCATCGCCTCACCACCTGTCACCGCAAATCATGGCATCATCGTTGTCACAGCTGGATGGAAATCAGCATCATCTCGTCAAGTCACGACTCCCCTGGAAAAGATTTCACTTCCCTCAATAATCTATAATCGATAAACTCTGTCACAATGGGTATAATATCTTATTTCAGTTTACTTAATTTATTATACCAGGTTATATAAAAAATGTTTGATTTTTTTTCTATCCTTTTATTTACCTTCTTCCAGGCTTGGGTTATACTTAGTTTGTTTCATTAAAAAAATATTCTATCAAAATAATCCAGATTAAATTCTGGTGGATGAAAGACCTGTCAGATTCTTTCTAAAAGGTTTGAAATCATTATTATTAATATAATTAACACCCTTCTCTTTGAAATTAATGCCTAATGTTATTCTTTGATCATTTTGCAGGTTGTGTCTAGTCTGGAGTCTAAGTTGATGTTTTTATTTTTCTCCTCCGCAGGACTCAATGTAAGACCTTAACCCTTTGCTTAATAGCACTGTGGATCTGTAGATAAATTACAAACATTATTGAGAATATCACTGCACCTTTCCTTCCCAATCAAGTCTTGTGTCTGAACCAACTTTTTCATTCCTTTGCAAATGTTTATTGATACTCAGTTAATTACAGCATTAACTTTCAGAACAAAATACATTTTTTAATGTTACATTAGACTTTAAAAAGTGGGACATTGAAAACGTTTTTTTAAAAGTTGAGCAGGACCGGGGTGACCCCCTACAAAGCTTTGAGCCGTCCTGTTCCTCCAAAACAGTGCTGGTGCTCAGAGGGGATCCTGGCCTGATGCTCCTTCCCTCTGTCCTCACCCAGAGAGCCGGGCTGCTGCTGCTGGGACCTCTGTTCCTTTGTCCAAATGGGTGCAGAGGCGATGCTTCTCTGTGGCTGTGTCCTTGGCATGCCACCTGCAGCTGATATTATTGCTGCCACCATTCAGATCACAGCCATGGGGGGATCTACATGCGCTTCCTTGCCAGCAAGTTTCCAGAGGTCCCTGTGGCATCTTTGATGGTGGCTAGGGTGAGCCAAGTCTCTGCAAAGTTCCTCACCGCCTCCTTTCAGCACTATCTGTGTATTGAGGACTTCCCTTGCTGGCATGTATGGGAATTTCAAGGAGCCGGCCTCTGCCCACAGGTCCCTGGCAGCGCTGCACTCCCACAGCAGGTGCCTCACCGACTCCGGAGCGCCACAACCGGGTCAGGGGCAGATGGAGGTGGATGAGATGCAATTTAAATTTTCAAGATTTTCTTTAATTCTTTGCAAATAAAGTCAGTATAGACAGTTTATAACAAAAATTAAAGTTTCACCTTATTACAAATGCACAATTTTATTTACACAAGTCAAAATATATTATTCTATGTCATAAAAATTGTTCTATTATTTAAAAACGTTCAGTAGATCAACAGGCACTTTCCACACCAGCACCTCATCCTCAGTCTTTTTTCCCAGACTACTCTTCTAAATATATTCTCTGACTAGTGAACCCACACTCTGACATTTTTTCCTGTTATTTCCTATTTTGTGTATATTAGAATATTCCTTGCTTTCCATATTATTTCTTTAACACAGTTAATTGCAATCCACCAAAGAAGTTTATTTCTTTCCCATCCATCTTTTAACAAACCATAGGACGGGGTGCCCAAGTCCAGTCCTCGACAACCACCATCCTGCAACTTTCAGATGCTTCCCTGCTTCAACACACCTGAATCAAATGAATGGCTCGTTATCAGGCCTCTGCAGAGCTGATCCCGGTCTGTTGGAGTAAGGATACTTCTAAAACTTGCAGGATGGTAGCTCTCGAGGACTGGACTTGGGCACCCCTGCCATAGGACATCTTTTCATAAGTTAAACTCTCCTTGCACAAGTTGTTCAATCAAGGTGACATTAGAGACCATACTTTTTGTCCAAATGACAATGTCCAAAACTTTCATTTTGGGTTGTAACTTTCTGACCCCACATGCAAGAACATCAGACGGGAACCAAAAATCAGTAAAAGATCTTTATTTTGAAAATACCAGACAATGATCAGAACTGCAGGTTCCAAGGAAAGTGGCAACCGGGGCGGGTTCACTGAAGAGGGGAAGAGCAAGTGGTGAGTTTGAGGGCTGTAGGAGGGCTCTGGAAAACTAGACTTGGGCACCCATAAATGTATGAAAATACAATGTTAAAAATAAATTAAACACCTCATATTGTTAAAGAACTGATTTCATGTATTGAAGTTTTAAATATTACATTTGAGTTTCCATGGAGGTAAAATTACTGCTCAGTTTAAATATTACAATATTTAAATCAGTGTTTAAAGGTAAGCAAACAAATAATAAAAACAAGTCACATGGGCAGACATTATAGACTTTACGCAAAGATTTAGTCTCAGAGGCAACTGAAACCAATTAATAAAAAAAAAGTCCTTTCTGAATATCATCTCATGGTCTCTGAACTAAATGCGTCTTTCTGACGCATTACAAACCTTTGGTTGAAATGGCGCGTTAAATTCAAGTCTCCATTACAGACCAGAGAAAACTAAAGAGAATGCAACGTTGTGTTAATCCACTTGAGGAGCCGGTAGTTTATCTTGAGGAAATAAATGACGATGCAAAAGTTAATTAGACTGTAACATGCGCAGTCCGCAGCTCGACCGCTGCGGACGAGGCTCCGCCGCTGCGAAGAATTAGAAACCGCTGGAAGTAACTCATCCAGCGGATTTAACAAATGGAGCCTTCTGGGTGGAAGTTACCCAGGAGAGCGGCGCTCTGGAGGAGCTGCAGACGTGACATCTGTCCGTTTCGGAGAAGCGGGAAAAAAAAAAAATCCTTAAAGCGCACACCGGACCCCGCAGGGTAAAACACTCAGAGTCCAGTGGATCTGTTTGGATCAGACAGATCCAACTGACTGATGAATTAGCGCAGATTTTTCTGCAGATTTGAACCAGGAGGAAGTTGTTCAGACCCCAGCGGGTGAAGTGATGCTAATTTAAGTGAAGTCGCTTAATTTAATTTATTAAAAGTTATTGGGGCCTCAGTCAGTGGTGTTTTTTTTTGTCACTACGGAGAAAAATGTAGATGCATTTATCTGCTTAATCTGTGATGGGATCTGGATTCACGGTGAATATTCACTAAACCGCATAAAATGCGACTAAATAGCCGATTTTACTATGATTGTAATTTCACGGATAAAAATAGTACAGGACCGATTTTTTTATGTTGTCGGTCAAGATAATGGATAACAAAAAAAGTCTAGCGCCACCTGCCGCCCTGACACCAACTCACACATCTTCATTCACAGTCTTACTTGTAAATCGATTTTTCTTTTCTTGGACGTTTTGATGTTAGCTTGTCGATGTCTCAGTTTTATTCGAAGGTGGTCAGAGAAACTCTGACAGATGTTTTTCATGGTTTTCACAAGCGGCCTAGAGACAGGTGGTCCACAACTTTTCCTCATGACTCCCCTTAATCCAACACTAAAAGTAAGATAAGAAAGTCATGAAAAGCTGGAAGACATGCTTATGAAGACAGCAAGGGATGAGCTATATTAACTAAAAATTTTACATTTGAAAACTAAATTTTGTCAAGGAGGTAGACATAAAATTATGTTGTGGATGCAGATGTAGATGTGTAGAAGATTAATTTTGAATTTACCACAATCTTTCTGGAAATAAATCTTGAGGTGACTCTGCTGCTCTCTAGTGGCGAGAAGCCGTAATACTTGCTGGTAACAATCGGAATGCATTATGGGAGATGTAGTTTGTAGTAAATTCGTGCTCAAAACCTATTTGAAGTCAATCATGGGCCTCTAAAATGCTGGGGGGCCACATAAAATGACATTGCGGGCCACATGTGGCCTGCGGGCCTTGAGTTTGACACATGTGCCTTAAAGCCACATCTCAGTGACTTGACCACTGTTTGGAAGATTGAAGGATATTTACCTGAAAAAGGTGTGTGTAAAGTAACCCTCTTGTCCCACACCTTCAACACCCGACCTCCCAGTCAAAATCTGACAAAAGGTGCCCAAATGAGCTCTGGAGGCAGATCTAAACAAGGTCTTAAAATTGGTGTTATAAACATAGCTTTAAATTTAACTCCTATATCCGGCACATCTCTACCTCCTTTGTCCAGAGGTCTATGCATAATTTCTCTTTTTAATTTTTCTTGCTAGCTTCCCCATACAAACTGAAACACTGTTTTCCAGATCACAACCATCATCTTGTGAGGCATTGGGGAAGTCGCTGCTAATTAAGCTAAGGATGAAATAACCTCTGTTTTTAATACCAACACCTTACCATTAAATGATAGTTTTCTATCTTTCCATTGCAATAATTTGCCCTAAATATTTTGCAATTTAGCTTCCCAATTCTTGATCTCCATATTTTTCCCTATTTGAACTACAAAGACTTATGTAAATTTTTTTCTATTAAACCTCAATTTTCTCTTATTTTTTCCAGTTACTATAAAATATCTCACTTTTGTTTTTATTAATCCCCATCCCTAAAGCCGATGTAAACCTTTCACATATTGTTAGGCTTTCATGTATAGAGGCATTATCAGATAATAAAAGTTAGGTCATCCATATACATGGTTAGTTTAAGGTCTTTACCATAATTACCAGGAGGAATTATTTCACTAATTGCTTTGTTTTGCCTCATAGCGCATGCTAGTGGTTCCACTGCCCTAATAAACAATAGACAGTGGGGCAACCCTGTCTAACTCCTGCTTTTACAGTGTATTACAATAACATTAAATACATATACATCGATATCTTTTTTTACTTAATATCATGCACAGTGTTGTAATATAATAAAATTTGTAACTTGTTCTAAAATAAATGGCATTTTTTTAATTATTAATATTTGTCGGTCTCTTTCATTTGATTAGGTTTTGATGTGGTTTGGACTTCTTTGGAGAGTTTCATTTTCAATGACAGTCCTATGCAGCCATCTAGTGGAGGGTTAGGGATATAGGATGAAACCCACTTGCACATTAGAGCAAACAAAATAAATAAAAAATTGTAGGGGGGGGCAATCTTGGCACAGAGAATATGTGGAAGGGGCCTTACATACCCTCCAAGTTTGGTCGGTGTGGCTCCTTCCCTTGACACACCTGCCATTGACCTCCATTCATTTAAAGAATTGCTCATTCAAAGCAACTCCAAAATTATAAGTGCTGTTTTGACCAAACTTGGTTTTCTATGCTCCCTCCAACCCTCTCCAGGTGCCGACCATGTTTGGTGGTCTGAGCTAAAGACTCCCATTCATTTTTCTGCCTACTCAGTCTGGCTAGGAATGTCCTATAGGGCTGGGTTTTAACCTAACTTCAATGGCCTCTTACTTCAACTTAGCCAGATTTTATTAAATTTTTATTTCTTTTTGAACTCTGTTTTGGAAATAAATCACACTTCACTTTTAAAATGCCATCTCTGATCCTCTGTTGGATGAAGGATTTGCTGCTCTGAAGACTGGACTTTGGTTTTAAGCGTCTACTCTTAACTATGTTTTATTTGATTTGATTTGTCTTCAAACTCAGTTTTTAAGACAGAAATCACAGCTCAGATTCAAATCTTATCTCTGAGCTTCTGCTGTGTGCCAAAAATGTTTCTAAATGCCATTCTAAACATCATAAATGGTCTTTAAAATGTCTGACAGCATTAAAGCATTTCCCATAATGCATTGCATAGTGGGGCTTCAAATTGTAGCTTATAGTTAAACTGTTTTTGCTGCAAACCTTAATAAACCATATACTGTTGTGATCAGAATGAGCTCAGCTGTTGAACTGGATGACTTAGAATGAACTTTGAAACATGTAGTAAATCTGCACCATGACTCAGAATGGAGTGCATTTAGTTGAACTGCTGCCTGCTGATCATATAAGATGCATCCCATGGTGGCAGTTTTGGGTAAGTTAGTGTGGTCATATACCCTTTTTGGATCACATAATATTGTTCATTCTAGAGGTCTTGCGGTGTATGATGGCACTAGAATGACTCTTTACTCATACTGGGGTGATGAATCCCAGCAGGTGCCTGGAGACCTGGAAGACTGCAGTTTCCTGTAGCTGGTCCAGGTTCTCCTTCCTTCCTTGGGAGGATGGCTGGGTGGTGATACTTTCCTTTGGCTGCTTTTGTTCATTCCTCTAGGTGGCACTGTGGCATGGGGAGGTGTAACAACATTGTGGAGGTCTGCTGGTACACAGTTCATGTTGGCTAGCTTGGTAAAGGTGAGTCAGTGCCCCACCAAGCAGACCATCGGCACTCAACCCAGACCAAAAGAGAATCAACGGAGAACGCTTCTGCTTCCTGGGCATGCTAGTTCCACCTTGCGGTGTTAACGGATAGCGTGTTTTTGAAACTAGGGGCACGGTATGTATCAGCCTTCCCAGGTTCCGCCTATAGGAACAGCACGTGGGAAAGGTGACTCTAGGACTCAGGAGTCTTAAATGCAGTCCAGTCTTCTATGAGGAATAGCCTCAGACACACAACATGCACACCAACTGGTATTCTGTCTTCAATCTTAGAGTTCCACTCCTAACTGCAAAAGGAATGAATGTTAATTTCAGGAAATCTTCAGCTTAAAGGTCTGCTAAATGGCCTTAACCTCCTAAGACCTGAAGT
>NW_015116292.1:31599-35267 GCF_001443285.1 Poecilia latipinna
ATAAATGTTTTTTAAATTATTAATATTTGTTGGTCTGTTTCATTTGATTAGGTTTTGATCTGGGTTGGGCTTGTTTGGAGCGTTCCATTTTCAATGACAGTCCTATGCTGCCATCTAGTGGAGGGTTGGGGATATAGGATGAAACCCACTTGCACATTAGAGCAAACAAAATAAACAAAAAATGGTAGGGGGACAATCTTGGTACAGATAATATGTGGAAGGGGCCTCACATACCCTCCAAGTTTGGTCGGTGTGGCTCCTTCCCTTGACACACCTGCCATTAACCTCCATTCATTTGAAGAACTGCTCACTCAAAATAACTCCAAAATTATAAGTGATCTTTTCACCAAACTTGGTTTTCTATGCTCCCTCCAACCCTCTGCAGGTGCCCACCATGTTTGGTGGGCTGAGCTAAAGACTCCCATTAATTTTTCTGCCTAGTCAGTCTGGCTAGGAATCTCCTACAGGTTTTAACTCTAACCTCAGTGACCTCTTACTTCAATTTAGCCAGATTTTATTAAATTTTTATTTGCTTTTTAACTCTGTTTTGGAAATAAATCACACAACTTTTAAAATGCCATCTCTGAGCCTCTGTTGGATGAAGGATTTGCTGCTCTGACGACTGGACTTTGGTTTTAAGCATCTACTCTTTTAACCATGTTTTATTTGATTTCCTTTGTCTTCAAACTCAGTTTTTAAGACAGAAATCACAGCTCAGATTCCATTGTCATCTCTTGAGTTTCTGCTATGTGCCAAAAATGTGTGCAAATGCCATTCTGAACATCAGAAATGGCCTTTAAAATGTCTGTCAGCATTTCAGCATTTCCCAGAATGCATTGCATAGTGGGGCTTCAAATTCTAGCTTGTAGTTCAACTGTTTTTGCTGCAAACCTTAATAAACCATATACTGTTGTGATCAGAATGAGCTCAGCTGTTGAACTGGATGACTTAGAATGAACTTGGAAACATGTAGAAAATCAGCACCATGACTCAGAATGGGGTGCATTTTGTTGAACTGCTGCCTGCTGATCATAGAGGACACATCCCATGGTGGCAGCTTTGGGTAAGTTCACGTGGTCATGTACCCTTTTTGGCTCACATAATGCTGATCATTCTAGAGGTCTTGCGGTGTATGATGGCGCTAGAATGATTTTTTACACATACTGGGGTGATCAATCCCAGCAGGTGCCTGGAGACCTGGAAGGCTGCAGCTTCCTGTGGCTCTTCCAGGTTCTCCTTCCTTCCTTGGGAAAGGTGATACTTTGCTATGGCTTATTTTTTTCATTCCTCTAGGTAGCACTGTGGCATGGGGAGATATAACATTGTGGAGATCTGCTGGTACACAGTTCATGTTAGCTAGCTTGGCAAAGGTGAGTCAGTACCCCACCAAGCAGATTGTCGGCACTCAACCCAGACCAAAAGAGAATCAACGGAGAACGCTTCTGCTTCCTGGGCATGCTAGTTCCACCTTGCGGTGTTAACGGATAGCGTGTTTTTGAAACCAGGGGCCCGGTACGTATCAGCCTTCCCAGGTTCCACCTATAGGAACAGCACGTGGGAAAGGTGACTCTAGGACTCGGGAGTCTTAAATGCAGTCCAGTCTTCTATGAGGAATAGCCTCACACACACAACATGCACGCCAACTGGTATTCTGTCTTCAGTCTTACAGTTCCACTCCTAACTGCAAAAGGAATGAATGTTAATTTCAGGAAATCTTCAGCTTAAAGGTCTGCTAAATGGCCTTAACCTCCTAAGACCTGAAGTCTTGTATTATTAAATCCTTTGATTTTTGCAATCATTAGGTCCCAATCAGCCCAAATATAAAATTTGTTTTACATGATGTAGTTGAGAAAAATTATGTCCACATATGAGGACACTCAATTTAAATTGCAGACAACATTCTCACAGTTTATTAATTAAATCCAAAACCTTTAGTTTCTCTTCACATTAGTATCATTTCTGAGTTCAGAAACAAAATGATACACAGTAGTGACTGTTTCAGCAATGTGTCCCATTCAAAGTACTACTGACAGGTATGGGAAGACATAAGTCCCTAAAGTAAAATCCCTCAAAGTAAATTGCATTGCTGCTGTTCTAAACAGTTTTATATTTTTTAATGTTATGACACTTGAAACATTTAATTCAATCTTAATATACTTCAAACTATTTTCCCCTTATGGGATCATGCTTACAGTAATCTGTAAACAGCTTTGTAACAATTGTAATCTGCCTGTAAGCAGAGCACCTTGCAAATAAAACTGCACTCAATTTGTTTTGATGTGGTTTTTGTTGGATTTTATTTTTTTGTGTTGGGTTTTTCCTCTAGTCTAGTGAGTCTCCATGTTGTCCTGTCCTCACCTTTAATGTTGCCAGGTGTCTCATTCCCTGATTATCCCCTTTATTTAAACCCACCTGTGCTCTTTGTCATCAGGTCCTTTTCTAAGTTGTAGTTCCAGTCTGTCCATGTATCACATGTTCCTTATTAGCCAGTGCTATCAGTGTGAGAGCTTTACTGTCCGCTCAATTGTGCTGCCTGTGTTTTGGAACCATTTTGGATAGCTTTTTTATTAAAATCAGTTTGTTTCATCTCAACCTGGTCCCACGACATCTTCCTTACTGCAACTCAATCCTATTCATGACACTTGAATTCTGCATTGCATTTTTCAAGTTTGCTGCCTTTGGCATATGGGCATTAGCCGTTCCATGGACTGAGGCATGGAGCAATGCCTTCACTGGGTGCTTTATCCATTGGAGTAAAATGTCTGGGTCCAATTCCCACTCTGTTAAGTCAGTTATCATCAAGCTAAGTCGAGACAATTTTGCCTACTTCCATGCAAAACTGCAAGACATGCTTCTTGGTGTGCCACACAGAGGTCTTTACAGTACAATAGCCAGTTATTGGCCAAAGCCAAATCTGTAATTGGTACCCTCAAAGTCCATTTCTTGCCACTTGTGGTGTTGCAACTCATCATAAGATCAGTTACATCCATCTTGGGAGTTTTATATATGGACAATTGGTTGTGAGATGGGACACTTGCAGTTTGACATCTTTGTTGGGTATCTTCTGGCTCTCTTGCATGAACAGTAGACATCATTGGTAGTGGCACATTACAATACCATTTCACCATTTAAATATATCAATACTTGGTGTAACTTGGGCTGTGGAAGCCCCCCCAACACTTTTCATTGCTTTAGTTGGTAGCTTCATCAAACTGATTCTTACACTAATAACCTACATCTATTTTATCCTAATGCTTTCCTCACATTTGGTAGATGTAAAGATCCAATCTCAGTAAACCTTTGCTGCAGAGTCTGAAACAGATGACCCATCACCAACCCTTCCAAACCCAGATTCTAAATCTTCAGCCTTTGAGAATCTCCCCCATTTAATCCCAGTGGCCCCATCTCTTTTCAGAGATTAGTGCTCTGAAAAAATTCCCTGCAAAATTGTTTGTAGATTTATCTATGAAACATGCTATAGCTGTTCAAGAGTAAACTACTAAAACCATCCCAAAATCTAATTTCATTCTCACATTTATAATACCCTAACATTTTCTACAAAACTAATTCTCAGTGATCATAATTGTGGAAATTATTGGAAATAGTTTATTTATGCTATTTTTAATTCCAGCTTTAACTTTAGTGCATGTTGAAATATTAGACTGATC
>NW_015116292.1:39924-40789 GCF_001443285.1 Poecilia latipinna
TGACAGTCACTTCCTTATAAACACAGTTTGGCATGTTGTAAGTTTGAAACGGTTCCTATATTGATCACGTTACTTGCTGAAACCAATACATGCACCGACACAGGTTTTGGTCTATGGGCTTGACGCATGCACCGACGCATCAGTGTTTTATTAGATCACATTCTTAAGAGTGTATTTCATTTATTTATCTGAACATGTTAATTATAACCAAAGAAATAGAAAAGTAATCACAATATTATATTATAGACTTTTTGGTATTGAAACTACTCATTAATCTTTTAGGAGTTTGAAACTATTTTATGAAACATCTGCTAATTTTTATATTCAAAATCTGCTGATACACTGGGTAATATTAGCAGTTAGGAGAGCTCTTTTTCAGGAACCATTTTCAGACAATTTTTACATGAAAAACATGAATTTCCCCATTTTTTAAAGTAAAATGTTCCTTTATGAAAATAAACACATTAGACAGTGATGACGGAGGATTAGATGGCGATTAATTCATCACTGCATGGTAACACCTGCATGGTCTCTGGCATGCAAACAGCAACACGTCATTATGGGCTGTTTCAGACCACCTGTAAACTGCATTAGAAAGCACCAAAAAGTACAAACATGCCTTTATAAAAGAGCCAAAACAGCTAGTCAGATCACTGGGGTGGAACTCTCAACTCCCACACAGTGGTTTGTGAAGGATAAAATTCTTAATGATTTTGATGCTGAATGGTAACTCTTTGTTTTAACTTACACATGACATCAACAGACCTTGGGAGACAAGATAACATAGTAAAAATGTTTCATTTCTCAACATCTTAAACAAAAATTTAACTAAGTACTTAAATCCACATATCAGTTAATCATTTTA
>NW_015116293.1:0-4311 GCF_001443285.1 Poecilia latipinna
CTACAGAGTATCTTTCTTTACATTTTTGATTGGTGGTGTGCCTCGAGATTTTTTCAGTTAAAACAGTGTACCTTGGCTCAAAAAAGGTTGAAAAACACTGGACTAGTCGATTATTTTCTCTGCAATGACTTTTTTCTGGGCCAGTCGACTAGTCGCAATCACATGACAAAACAGATTTTTCCAAGGAAATTAAAGAAGGTGGAGTAGGTGAGTTCTTCAGAAAGCTCAAATTGTATAAAAATGTAAATAATTTAACAAAGAGAAACTGTAAATTACAGCATAGGCTACCGCAATAGGGGCGTTGCGCGCCGCCCTACATACAGAGACTTTAGCCCGCGGTAGGCAGGAGTCCGTTTCCCATCCTCCATTCGCTGTGCCCATGCCTCTCTCCCCCCGCTCCGCTCTCTCTGCCCCCTTACAGTCAGATTGCTGTCAAATAAACTAGTGCCGAAAAGAATTCTTAAAAAAAAAGAAAGAAAGACTACCGGAGTAATGTGCGACAACACGTCATGATGTCAGGCTTTTTTGTCCCTCAACTACCCCAATTGATCAGCGTCACGTATTGAAGCTTTTAACCTGGCAGCTTTACGCTCTTATAAAAATATGGTTTGACTACATCTGGAAACTAAGTCCAAGCTTCATCCTGAGGATCTGATAGAGGCGATCTCGGCCGCCGTCTGCATGTCGGTTCAGAGAGCCGCTGCTGAGTCAGCAGAGCGTCCTGCTGCGCATCGGGCGGAGGAGCAGCAGGAGGAGCAGCAGGAGGAGCAGCAGGAGGTTTCGTTAAATTCAACTGTAACCAAACGGGATCCGTTCATAATAAGTTTGGTTTGTGATGTTCCAAAAGCACCAGTGGTCAGTGTGATAATTTGACTCCTATACGAGCAGCTACCCAGAGATCATCAGCATCAGCCGGTGTTTGGAAAAAAAAAAAAAAAGTCAGACCCGACTTTGTGCAACCAACTTTTCTCCGCTGCTCACGAAGAATCATCTGTTTATTGCTCTTTTAATTCTGCATAATAGACTTAGTTAAAGCGGGAGAAGGGAAGAGGGTGTCAATATTTGCCGTGAAAATAGCTGATAAAGCCTCCAAGTAGTTGTGAAGGGTTTTTGCGCTTACGTCACTATGACGTCACCGCGACTAGTCGACATCGACTCGACTATTATCATGATGTAGTTACAAAATATGTAGTCGTTCAACCCCTAGTTAGCATAGCCATCAATGACAGCAGATAAACGATTTCCCTGCAATGATATGTTGTTTCTCCACCATTAGCACATTTAGCAGTGAGTGAATGAAGTTGACTGACAGCATTAAGACCCTCCTCCTGGTTCTGATTGGTTGTTTTGGCCGGAACGTTTCATTACTTTAGCTAGCAATAGTAATTCAGGGACGAGGTGGAGGAGATTGATAATCTGTGAAACAATCAATCTCATAACAAACTGTCATGACATGGTGACAGCTTTAACAAATATGGAGAAAACATATTTTTTATTAAAGTTATGTACTGCAGCTTGAATAAAATGCAACTACGTAGCATTTTTTGAGAAGTCAGGATTGCTTTATGGTTGCCTAAGAAAGCAAGTTGTAAGCCTTTAAAATTGTGATGATTTTTAAGGGTCAAACGGACTCAAAAAATTGTAACCAGCAGCTGCACAGGGGGGGCCCAATGAAATTTTTTGTCTCCTGAGAACCGGCCCATAGACTTATGTCCTTTATAATGGACATTTTGTGATCCTTTATATTTTGTTCCTACTTTGAGTTACCTTATCAAGCCCTACAGTTCTCTGTAGAGGACATCCTGGGCTTTCGAGGGATGTGCCATGTGATAGGTTTGCATTCCGGGAAGTCCCTTTTTTTCTACATCAAAATGGCGAGATTACAAGCACATTTTATGGAAAGATGAGAGGTAAGTCAAGTATTTAAAATTTTTTGCAATTTTTGCCATGATAAATATTGATATTCTTGTTAATTAACATACCAGCAACAATATTTTGATCAGTGAAAACAATTTAATGATTTTTTTTTTTTTTTTTTTTTTTAGAAATAACAGACCTTTTATCAATGTCAATTGTAGTGGACATCAGGAGCATTTTAGTGTAATTAATGACTCCACATTGTTGTAGGAGAAAGAAGTGAAGCAGAAAGGATGCAAGATAGTGGAGGGAGATTCAGACCTGGAGCTGTCAGACAAAGATGAGGATGAGAATGAGTCTATAATAGTGGAAAAAGGTGAAGAAGAACAAAAAGAAGATGCAGGAGAATCTGATGAAGGGACAGACTCAGAGCCAGAGCAGGAAAGTCGCCGTGTTATGTGGGCCAGGACTAACTTGTATGTTTTTCTTAATTCCCAAGAGAATTGTTAGAATTTAACTTCTGCTTTACATTTCAATTTATTTGTTTTTTTCCCCATCATACAGATTCACCCCTTTGCTCCCCGAACTTCCTGTTAATCAAGATAACTGTAAAATACGTGAAAACTGGAGTCCAATTCAGTACTTTTCACAGTACATTGATGACAAAGTGTTTGATGATTTGGCTACTTTTACAAACCAAAAACAGCTGCAAACTGCAGGGGTGTTCCTAAATACTACTGCCCAAGAAATGAAGATTTTCTTCGAAATATCAGTACACATGGCCTGTCTTGGTTTTCCCAGAATCAAAATGTTCTGGGCTAAAAAAACAAAAGTGCCAATTATTAGCAAGAAAATGACAAGAGATGGGTTCTACAAACTTAGAAACTCACTCAAAGTTGTCAATGATCTAGATGTAACTGAAGAGACAAAGAAGTCAGACATTCTTTAGAGAGTCAGACCATTGCTTGACCGTGTGAGGCAAGGTTGTCTTAACCTTCCAAGATACGCCAAGGTTTGCACTGATGAGCAAATGATCCCTTTCACAGGCCGCTGTCCAATCAGACAGTTTGTTCCTGGCAAACCAAACCCTACAGGTCTAAAGGTATTTGTCCTTGCCTCTCCAAGTGGTTTGGTACTGGATTTTGAGGTATATCAAGGAAAGGGCACATTCAGGGGCCAAAGACTGGGAGTTGGAGCTGCAGCAGTCTTGCAGGAACACAAGTTCCTGGGGAAACAGATTGAACTAGTTAGTTCAATCTGTTTCCCCAGGAACTTGTGTATTCTTTGATCGATACTTCACAACAATTGAGCTAATGGATGTGTTGCTGTCAAAAGGTCTTCCATCAACTGGAACCATTATGAAGAACAGAGTGCCAAAGCCAAGCAAGCTGCCAGAAGATAAGCAACTGCGAAATGAAGGGAGAGGGACATCAGTTACAGTGGTGCGAAGAGAGCCTGAGCTGGCTGTCACAAAGTGGTTTGACAATAAACCAGTGTTGATGGCTTCCACCATTTATGGGAAAGATCCAGAGGACATTTGCAGTCGATGGTCGAACAAAGAAAAAGCTCATGTCCTGGTGCGACGACCAGCAGTGATCAGGGAATACAATAATAACATGGGTGGCGTAGACCTGTGTGATCGAATGTTAAGCTTTTATCGCACGTCAACCAGGACCAGGAAATGGACGTCACGTGTGATCACTCATTTCTTTGATGTTGCCATCACAAATGCCTGGATCCAATACAAATCTGACAGTAAATCGAACAGCTAAAAACACCCAGCAGCACCTGGCTGAGGAGCTGTTGGATGGTTCTTCATCAGATGACAACAGTGAAGACAGTGAAGAAGAGTATCAGCCACCAATCAAAACAAGGATCCCACAACCAGAGCCATCAGTCCGCAGACTAGGAGCCAGGCACATGCCAGAGATGATGGGTATCAAATATGCAGAAAGATGCAGGAATAAGGGCTGCAGTGGCAAAACCTACATTAGATGTACCAAATGCAAGATGTTTCTCTGCATCACCAAAAAGAAAACATGCTTCCAGGATTATCATACCTAAAATATTCGGATGAAGAACAAATTAAAAACTAGTTCTTATGTTGCTATATTTCACTGCTCAACAAAATCCATGTTCTATTTTTATTTCAAGTAAAAGCAGCAAAACATGATCAGAAATGAAGAATTTCTTGGGTTAATGTGATTCATTAGTCATTCATTTGTACATTTTCACAATTTTTTGAATTCAGTCATAATTTACACTGAAACCGTCCTGATGTCCTCTACAATGGACATTCTGTAAAATGTCAATAAAAAATAAAAAATATAAAAAAAATAAAATGCTAAGGAATCCGTGTATGGTTCGTTCTTTGGTTTTTTCGTTTCAAAATAAAATTGGAAAAACAAAACAAGTATGTGTTTTTTGTTTTTTCGTTTTTAAAACAAAATTAGA
>NW_015116293.1:7313-11899 GCF_001443285.1 Poecilia latipinna
GAAAATAGACTCGTTTTTTTCATTTTTCATTTATCAAACCAAAATCGGAAATCGGATTTTTGTCTAATCCGTGTATGGTTCGTTCTTTGGTTTTTTCGTTTCAAAATAAAATTGGAAAAACAAAACAAGTATGTGTTTTTTGTTTTTTCGTTTTTAAAACAAAATTAGAAAAACGGCAATTGCAAAAATAAAAAAAGAAAACGAGCCGTCAATTTAGCTTTTCATTATTTCATTGTTGACAATCGATCTGACCCAGAAGTTCTCTCTGTCCGGTTTACACAGGGGCCGTATTACACATACACATTATGCCCAGCACACTTTGTTTTTCTACACTCGTCCAAAGCGACATGTAATTAATTTGATCATGATACTTTCACACAGATAGCCTTTAACTCTGACTTTATATGAAGCTAATGGCTGCTAAATGCTGTATTCAGTAGATATCTAAAGGGCTAGTCTGTCCAATTTTTTTGTACCAACCTTTAATCTGCTCTGGTGTAAAAAGACGTTCAAACCGCGACTTGAACATTCTGCCAGTCATTCAAACCCTTTAAGTTTTTCCTTTCTGAATAGCATTAGCATACCAATTATAATCCGGTATGCCATGAACAAGCATGCAAAAAAGGTTATCCAAAATATACAATATCTTGGATAAATATTGTATATTTATCCAATATAAATATACAATATATTGTATATATGGTATATAACAAAAACATTTGTATTCAATATAGATAGTATCTATTTCAGGCAAATACCTGGAAATAGATACCAGAAATAGAAATCTATTTCTATCAGAAATAGATTTCTGCCAGGTAGGAAATGTTTGAAATAATTTGCCAGATTATTAAAAGCTTAACTAAATAAATACAGAAGAGGATTTGGGAAAGAAAAAAAAAGTCATCATTCTGTCTTTAATCTCAGAAATCAGACTTCAATCTAAAAAAAACAACAACAAACAAAAAAACAATCTTGTACATCAGTAGGTGTTAGAAAAATGTTACAGGCCCCTTATCCTCTTCTGTGGTTTAACACCTCACAATATTTTTTCACATTTTTATAAGTGATGTATGATTGTCCAATTAGAAATGAACATTTCTGTCCCCTTAATGAGACTATTTATCCATCCATCCATCCATTTTCTTCCGTTTATCCGGGTCGGGTCATGTGGGCAGCAGCTTCAGAAGGAAGGCCCAGACTTCCTCTCCCAGCCTCTTCTTCCAGCTCCTCCAGGGGAATCCAAAGGCGTTCCCAGGCCAGCTGAGAGACATCGTTCCTCCAGCGTGTCCTATTTATTATAACTTATTAGACTCAACTGACTAAACATAATGAACAACTTTTGAGTTGATACTTTTCATTATTTCTTAGCTGTGGATTTATAAGCAAGAAACATTAAAATAATTTAATTTGTATCAACCTATATGTAGTCAGAGCTTTAAACTCAAATCTTACAAAATAAACAGAGACAAAACATTTTCATAAAAATTTATTTATTGCAATAACATACAGATATTCAGCCAATGTTTGCGGAATCATAAAAAAATATTCCTATAATTTATAAAAGATGAGGAGACAGTGAAGAAGACGATGTCAGGAGGAAGAAGAGGATCACTGGGAGATTCTGGGAAGCTGCATCCAAGTCTGGAGCTGAAACCTCTCCTAAGAGCCGCCTGTATGAAAAAATAAAAATTATTTGAAAAGAAGAAAAGAAGAAAGCACATAAGAAGCCAATCGAAGGGAAGAATATATTTCACTCACACACAAATAATATGAATTTACAAACTACAAAAAGATCAGAGGAAGGGAATATTAGTAACTGGTATTGGATGATGTCAATGTTTAGAAGATACCAACATCTTCAGAAGTATCGAACTCTCCAGAGAGGAATATTATATTTTGACACACCTATCAAACAGTATATATGCAAACACATTAAACTCTTCATGTCACACGTTGAGACGCTACAATCTGATATAAAGCAGCAGAAAACGACAAGATGACTTCCCCAGACCGCGGTTAGTGGGGTAAACACCTCCACCTGCCCGCTGAGCCTGGAGCCGCCGGGCCCCGTTAGCGGAGCTACGCTGCTCCGAAAACTCCGGAGTATATTTCAAAGAAACTGCACATAACTAAGTGCGTAAATGAAGCTACAAGGGGTGCTTTCTAGCCTAAAAACATCTTAAAACTACTTTTTGTGATAAATTAATAGTGTACTTACCTCTGTTTTTCGCTGCTGAAGGCGCATTGCAATGGAAGCCATCTTGCTGGTCCAGAGACGAGACTGCGGTGGAAAGCCACTCCCCCGTGCTCTGGCCTTTCAAAATAAAAAACTTAACTAAAAACTCAGGCTAACCATTTTTCTCGGTGACCAGATGTCCGGTGTTATTTGTTTCTCACAGGAGCAAACTGACTTGCGGCTGGCAGGAAATACTACAGTATATAGCCTGAAATTAACAAGCTTGTCTCCCCGCAGCCTGCATAATGTGTGTGATACGGCCCCTGTGTAAGCCGGACAGAGAGAACTTCCGGGACAGACCGCTTGTCAAAAATGAAATAATGAAAATCGAAATTGACAGCTCATTTTCTTTTTTATTTTTGCAATTGCCGTTTTTCTAATTTCATTTTAAAAACAAAAAAACAACACATACTTGTTTTGTTTTTCCAATTTTATTTCAAAACGACAAAACCAAAGAACGAACCATACACGGATTCAAAGGTGTTTTTTTTGGCCTAAAAGGGTAGGAAATCAAAAAAAAAAAAAAAACAAATTGGAAGACACTTTTTTTCTTTGGTTCTCAGGAGGATATCTATAACAATAAATACAATTACAGCTCCCTTAGATGAAAAGCTTTCTCCAATTCAACATCTGTAAACTGTGATTTCAGATTTCATCCAATCTGGACTCAAATTTAAGAATTTCTATAAAATATATAATTGATCATTAAAATCGTGGCATGGTGGTCTTAAATTGTAGTTGCCCAATTTTAATCATACTGGTCACATCACATCTACATGCCTAAATGCATTGAGTTGCTGCCATGTGATTGGCTGATTTGACATTTGCTTTAATGAGCAGTTGGTGTACCAACAGGTGTTAAAGTGGCCGGTGAGTGTATATGCACTCCATACATCACTTTTGCCCTGAGCAGCAAATTAGGGGGGGAGGATATTTGAGAAAGGTTTGATGTCATCCTTCAGTTTTGTCTTTTTGGCAACTAATTCATTCTTGAATGTGCTTTTCCTACAACACTTGATTTGGAGAAGTTAATTTGTTAAATTAATGTCATAAGAAATATGTCACCCAATGTGTTTCTTAATTGGGAAACAGTTTAATTTGACTTCAGTGACTACCTTTTCATTTTCGGATATAACAAGCTTTAAAACAAATGGATTGCTGGGTTCGAGATGAAGTAGTATTTACTTCACTGTTACGACTGGCGTTATAAAGTTAATTATGTAAACATTAATGTGCAGCTGCCCGTCCCTGATTGGCTCCCCAGAAGTCAACGGAGACGTCTAATTGGCTGTTTCCCGGAGGTGATGGATATAAAAGCTGCAGAAGCGGACTTCCTGTGTTCCATCCTCCGCTCATCTCCACCGGCCACACCATTTGCTTGTTTACATCTTGTCAAAGTTCTGGAGTTGTAGGAGTGAGCTGCCGTTTATGTTTTCTTCATGTTGCGATCTGGCCACCCCTATACGGGTCGTAACGTGAATTGGGGGCTCGTCCGTTTAAATCCCATCCGCAACCGCCACCCCCCATATTTGAATTGGGGACTCACCCGTTCAAACCCCTCCCAATTCTGAATTGGGGTTTTGTTCCGTGTCTTCTCTCGCTGTGTTTGGTGAGTGTTCATTTTTTCCTGATTGGCAGTTTTATTTTTTGCATGGGGGGAATTATGGAGAAGGGATTTTCCCTTGATAACTTTGTATGTTCACCTTCTTGGGTAAAATTGGAAAAATGTAGAAAAGCGGACCTGCTTATTGTGACTGGCCATTATGACGTTGAGGTGGCTTGCAGTGATCAAAATCAGAACTAACGGAAACCCTGTGTGAAAAACTGGTGGAGAACGGTGTGTTGCAAACAGCTGCAGTGAAGGAAATCGAAGACGCTGCACTTGGAGCGGTTGTTGATGCAGCACTGGCTGATGTGCCTGCTGCAGTCTCAGAGATCAACAAAGACTCTAAACCTCTTGAAGGTATGTCATCTGAGGATCTGCATCTCACACTCCATATAAGGGAGGTGGAGAACCGCAGAAAGGAGCTGGAAGTGAAAGCCATGCATCTTCGAATCAGAGCTCTTGAGCTCCAAAACGGTAAACTTGCAGTTTAACCAAAACCACCAAGCACAAATTCTTCTGTTTGTTACTTCTGACATTAGTAAGCACATTACATTGGTATCGCCATTTCATGAGTCTGAGGTCGACTCTTATTTTGGCGCATTTGAGTGCATAGCCACTGCTTTGAGCTGGCCAAAGGAATTCTGGTCCCTTTTGCTACAGTGTAAGCTTGTTGGAAAGGCCCAAGAAGTGTGTTCAAGCTTGTCTATTGAGCAGAGTTTAGATCAGTGGTTCTTAACCTTTTTT
>NW_015116293.1:16494-17512 GCF_001443285.1 Poecilia latipinna
AAATCAATCAAACAGCTGCAGCTGATCCAGAACGCTGCTGCTCATGTTCTCACCAAAACCAGGAAGATAGAGCACATCACACCAGTTTTACAGTCCCTACACTCAAAGCTCAAAGAATAGACTTTAAAATACTGTTGTTAGTTTATAAATCACAAAACGGTTTAGCACCACAATACATTAAAGATCTGTTATCGCTGTAACAACTTTCTAGACCCCTCAGATCTTCTGGTTCTGGTCTGCCCTGCATCCCCAGAACCAGAACCAAACGAGGAGAAGCAGCATTCAGTTTCTATGCACCACAGATTTGGAACAAACTTCCAGGAAACTGTAAAACAGCTGAAACACTGGGTGCCTTTAAATCTCAACTTTAAACCCACCTGTTTAGAGTTGCTTATGGCTAAATTAGGGTTAGAGTGCGGGTTTTAATGTTTTTATCTTTTTTAATCTTGTTTTTTTTTTTTAAATCTCTCTCTTTCTTACTGTTTATTCAATGTCACATGCTGGGGTTTTTTTATTATGTAAATCACTTGCTGCTGAAATGTGCTATACAAATAAAATTTGATTGATTGATTAATTGATTGATTGATTCATTCATTGACAGTGCAATAGTTATTCTTAGTCAAACTAAATGATAACATTTACCTGTACCATGCTAAGTGTTTTACTTGATCCACAAATTGTTGATATTGTGATTCTATTAATGAGTTTTATTTTATTGTTTTAGAGTCGAAGAAAAATTTCCACCTTGGAAGACTAAATAGTTTAATCATATTTTTCCTATATATAGGACTTTACCAACAAAACAAAAATGTGGATTATTGCTTGCTTAACAATCCTGGTTATTCGTCTGTGAACCTAATTAATTTGTTCGTTATTGACTTTTGCTCAATTAAATTTCTTATGTATACATTGTATATGGTATTTTTATAATTGTTGATAATGTTTTTTATGTCATTTCTTTTGTTCCTCCTATAATTGATGGAGATATATAGATATTATTTATAATGTATAAAGATAT
>NW_015116293.1:20445-25309 GCF_001443285.1 Poecilia latipinna
ACTAAGGAGCAGATTTAGAAGTACACCGAAAGCTACAGAATTTGGTAAAAATGGTGAGTCCAGGATTGCCCACCCCTGGGCTAGTAACTTAGTGTCAAATGTTCAAACAAGAAAGCCACTAACCTTCTCAGGAAGTTTAAAGGGAGCTGAGGTAGGTCCTTGGTTCCTCAGGGAAGCTGTGATGACTAACCACCTCCAGGGGCATTTATTGCAGTGAAAAAAACTCAGGAGAAAACTGAGCTCAGATGTTGACAGGCCGTGGCAGGGTCAGAACTAAAGAGACAGATAAACTTATCTGGGGGGTCAGGCTGGAGTCCAAGGTCCGGGCACAGAAACAGGTGCCTTCAAGAAACTCTTGAAGGCAATCTTGACAGACAATTCCAAGCGGTCAGACAGAAGGCGGAAGTCGAGAGGCTAAAACAGGGTTGTGTCCAGGAAACAGAGATCAGTAGAGTATCCGACGTGGGCCAGGCAAAGCAGGGAGATCCAAAAGGCAAAATGTGGTCAAGATTGTGGTCAGGCAAAGTGAGGTAATGCTGGATATCTACTCACACCAAAGGGCTTTCAAAAATCTGGCACTGTCTGAGGCTGAATATAACCGTTGGTGAGCAGGTGGATGGAATAAGCCTGATTGCACTGCAACGCAGTAGTGTGCAGGTGGTCCAGATGAGTTGATTGCAGCAGTGATGGCAGAGGAGGGAAACAGAGCAGGCAGACAGGCCAGAATCCTAACACATTTGTTGAGTTTGTACGAGAGAAGAACGTTTTGTTTGATAAATGGTGCCATTCGTATAAAGTTAAAACTATTGATGACCTAAAGTCATTCATTTTGTTGGAAGAGTTTAAAAAGTGTCTCCCTGAATGGATTGTGACTTATCTAGACGAACAGAAAGCATTATCTTTAACAAACGCAGCACTTTTGGCTGAGGAATTTATTTTGACTCACAAGTGTGCTTTCTTCACAGAATTCATTTCAGGAAAATTTATCAGAACGAAAAAATGCCTCTTCAAGATCAGTGAGTCAAAATGTGCCACCAGTTGCTTTAAAAGCAAACAATCGTGATTGCTTTTAATGCCACGCACCTGGACATTTAACTACTGCGTGCCCAGTCTTAAAGAAAAAAGAAACTAAAAGCATATAAACTCCTCTGGGTGTGGGGTTAATAAAGACAGCTTTCTAGCTGAATGTACACAAAAAACTAAAGTTGATGTTCTGCAGTTTTTGCCATTTATTTCGCTGGGTTTAGGTTTCTTTGACGGGTGAGTAAAAGGTGAAAGTTCCAATCACAATCCGTAGAGATACAGGTGATATCACTTTTTTTGTTAGAATCTGTGCTGCCTTTATCTAAAACTATGTGGTTCAGACATTCTTGTGTGGGGAATAAAAATGAGCATCACCAAAGCCCTTTTGCATATGGTACACCTGTGTTCACCATTAGTTTTGGGACGCGTTAAAGTAGCCGTGCATCTGCGATTACCAATTGAAGGAGTTTCCTTCATTCTTGGTAATGAGTTGGCTGGCGGAAAAGTGTTTCCTCCACCAATAGTTGTTGTCCCAGTTTAGTTTACCCTCGTTGCTGAATTAGTTGCCATTTCGGATGAGTTTCTTGCATGCGCTCTTACGCGTGCGCAAGCTCGTAAAATGGGTGAAATTGTAGATTTGGTTGGGTCATTTGTGGCTAGATTTGTTGAAACAGCTTTGTTCTGAATGACTGTAAAAATGTCATGTGATGTCTCAAATTATTCCTGCAGACATAACTTTGAGTTTGAACATTAGGTAGATGTTGATCAAAGTGCAGCAGAATGATCAGTCATTGATTTCTTGTTTCTCTGTTGCAGATGAGTGGATTTAAAGCCCAGGTGACATATTTTGTTAAACTGTGTTGTGATTAAGTCTTGGTCCCCAGACTCAGGTGATTTGCATAAAATGTTAAAAAAATAAAATAAATATTGTTTCGCAAACAAAAATTTAATTGAACACTTAGGGCTGTGTTCAATTCTTGTGAATGGGGGTGTTACGACTGGCGTCATAAAGTTAATTATGTAAACATCCCGGACGAGCCCCCAATTTATGTTATGACCCATCTAGGGGTGGCCAGATCGCAACATGAAGGCTCCATCCTTTTCAGATCTCAACAACCGACACACACAAAGTTGAACAGCTTATAATATATATGATTTATTTTAAAAAGATGTATTTTTGATTGAGATGTTACAAGTGGAGCATATGGCTTCAGAGTGAGCTATGATGCCGAAAACAACAAAGAAAAGGGAACTATCTGAATATAGATTTAGTGTGTACAGATTGCACACTAAAACCAAACTTCAAGTTTAAAAGGACGCTCAAAATTTGGCGCCACCAGCACTACTGCACTAAACAATGCTTTAGCAGACTCACACGCAACCTGACAAGAAGACCAAGCAAATTCAGTCAGCGGACTAACTACAGCTAAAATATTTCTACAAAACCCTTAATAAAAACCACACATTCCCAAATATCGAAGTAGAGCTCTTTTTCCCCCCCCAAGATTTAAAAGCAACTTTAATTCTTAACAATCCAAATTCCAAAAATTATTGAGAAAATTTATCATGAAACAAATGTATATTTTCTTCTGAATTTTAGCAAATTTTGAAAGAAAAAAAATAAATACAACCCCCCCCCCCTTTTCTAGATGGGGGTCAAGAAGTAACTGCAGCCCGTTTACTGTTGATCCAGCTTCAAAATGCCTAAAGTCTGTGTCGTGTACGGTTGTAATAACCATTCTAAAAGAAAGCTAAACATTATTTTCATGTTACAAAGGTAGTTGGTCATATGGAAGTAAAAAACGTACTGAAAAAAGTGGATCAACAATCTACAGCTAAAACCAGGAGGTGCAGAAACTAACCGTTTGCAGCGCCCACTTTCTAACAGGTAAGGATTGCGTCGTTTAAATTGTATTTTCAGATTTTTTACTGGACAGTTACTTAGAAAGACGAGTATTCATATGTAAGGTAAGATGTATTACTTTTATGCCCTAGCTTGGTCAAACCATGTTTTTAATGTGGTTTCTGTAGACCGCTGCGAATGGTTGACCTACATTGTAGAAATGCAGTATGACTCACCATTAGCATACAACTTCAGCATGAATTTGGGTTTACAGAAGCTAAATAAATTATTTACAAGTAGACCCAAGCATATAGAAATAATATGGGGTAGCTTGTTGTTTGCGTTAGTGATAGCATTGTTATTAGACTAATTATTTAAAATAGCACAACTCACTACTCACCTGGACAGAAACAAGTCGACAGACATTTATGCTTCGTTTGATCCTAAATGTTTGACCCAACCTGAAACAAAATAATTCCTTCCAGGCTATTGAAAGTTTTTATCTGGCTTGTCGTATAATACAAGATCTACAGCACAAGATAGTTATGTTGATCGCCTCAACGCCGAGTAAATCCTCAAGATTATATGACAAGTCCTTTTTGCCAAGACAATATGGATCATATCCGAAATATACATGTATTTGTTGGAGATACCTCGTCTGTTTCAGCCTATTTAGGGCATTAGCGTTCTTGCTGTGATTCATTTTGCTCTGTTTTGAACTGAAGAAATTCACTTATAGTAATCCATATCTGAATTTTGCACGTCATCATGGTCACATGTCTGCAACCCAGCAATACATTTCAGGAGTTGATTGGAAATTCACTTATCTATTTATACAGATATATCTGCACATTTTCAAACGACAGGATCAGTAGTGCAGCCCAACCCACAAAACCTCAGTACCTATATAGGAACATTCCTTTGCTTCTTTGTGTGCAGCACAAAGGTACTTCACAAATGCATAAGAAATGACAACTCTTTTCCAATGTACTGTAAAGAAGTTGCTTATGTTCTCTTTACATCGCAATTCCTGAAAGATTCAACCACAAACCAATTAGAAAAAAGAAAGAATCTGTCTTCTAACAGTTTTAAGGTCTTTGAGGAAGCAAAGAGTTCATCATCATCTGACCTTTACCCCCTTAGGCAAACCAAGAAAATCTCAAGGAAACTTACAATACCAGAAGCATGTTTTGGTTTAACATTGTAGGACGTCTTCTCCTTGGCTTGTCTGAAACACTCTTCTGCTGCTTTTAACCTGCAAAACACACATTTTAGAGTGAAAGTAAGTACAGACATAAGCAAAATTATTCCTACTTATGAAGCCGTTTAAAATTTTTAACATTGAAACCACAAAGTTTAATGTTAATTGGGATTTTATGTGATAGCCTAAAACAAAGAAAGGCATGACTACACAGTAGAAAAACGGTACGTCATCTTTTTTAAAATTAAAAGAATAAAGTCTCAAGTGCATTTTTATTACAATTCAATTCAGTTTATTTATAGCGCCAATTCACAACTGTCGTCCCAAAGCACTTTACAAAAAAAATAATTTCAGTTCAGACACATACATTCCAGTTGACCATACTAATCAAACAGTACAGTATGCTCAATCAATCATTTCCTGCAGATTGAATGGATTGCAGCATTCAGTATATTATTAAATGTTGCAATGATGGATTGCAGCATTCAATCCTACTGGATGAACACATACACTTGCATTGTGTTGTTGACTTTACAGCAATCTATCATAAAGAGCATGCTCTCTATACATATATGAATTCCATTTGGCTGTGATACCTTCCTGAATGGCTGAGATAATGCTGCCATCCACTAATCATTATTAACTTTGATCTTTCATGAACATAAAAAAAAACATATATCACATCATCGGTTTCGTTTTTCTGTCTCTGCTCTGTCTCCTCAAACCCCCATTTGGTTGCGGCAGACGGATACTTGTACTGAGCCAGGTTCTGCTGGAGTTTATTTTCTCCAGTGTGG
>NW_015116293.1:30757-32715 GCF_001443285.1 Poecilia latipinna
CAGTGGCATGAAGAAAGTCATTGTTAAAAGAAAACCATAAAAATCCTGTTTGCAGTTTTCCAGAAGCCATGTTGGACACACCAAACATGCGAAAGAATGAGCTTTGGTCAAATCAGAACAAAGTGAAACTTTCTGGTCAAAATGAAAAATGTGGAGAACTAACACTGGACATCACTCTGAACTAGAGGTGTGCCGATCGATCGGCCACCGATCATAATCGGCCGATTTCCGTGAAAAAGTGTATGATCGGTGATCACCGATCATGGTCTCTTGTTGCCGATCACCAGTATCTCATTCGCAGCCTGCGTGTGCAGCTGATCTCCTCTTTCCTTCACGCTGCTCAAGCGCGCAGCAACAAATCTGAGAAGGACCTAGCTGCAGCCAACAGAAAGGGCCGAGGACAGACCATTGTCAGTCTCATACCTTATTTGGAAATGGGACCATTGCACTCCTGAAGTGAAGGGGGCGCTATTTCCTATATTATCCGTGGCCTCCCGTTTTTATTTTCTTTTAAAATCTGTGATATATCTTCACCTTTAGAAAGGATTTTCACTCTCAGGATGTATTTAAACTTCTCTCTTTTATTTACTTAAGCGCAGCTCACAGTTTTTAACAAATTCTGCAGCTTTCTGTGTACTTCTAAATCTGCTTCTTAGTCGCATCTTTTCGGGCCTGCTACTGCCTCTAATGTCGTGGGGGTGGTAACACAACTAATTTAATTACATTACTTAATCAGAATACCACTACGTCTTTATTATTTACTCTTAATTTCGGCATTACTGGCAAAGATAAATTGTATTATAAAACACCATATTTTTTCATTTTCTTAAGGATGTAGGGCTAATTAAATGACAAACAATACTTTTATACATTACAAATCATGTCTATATATCTCCATCAATTATAGGCGGCAGTGTTGTGGTCAAGACCACCTAACCCGAGACCAAGACAAGACCAAGACCAGTTCTCAAACTGATCTGAAAGATCCGTATTCCCATAAAAAGACCTAGATATTAAATACTTGATAATTTTTACCAATATTAAAAGCAGAACAAACTTTTTTGTCTGCTTTGCTTCCATCTCTGTGCTACAATCTGCGGTGGTCTGGTGCCATCCCTAAAAAGATAACGCCCTGGGCATTTGCCTGTATTGCTCAAGTCAGAAACCACCACTGTTGCACCACTTAACATAGCAATTGAGGCAATGCCCAGATGGCAAATAACGCTCAACTATGAACACTGACCAAGGAGCAACAAGCAAGAAGTAACCAAACAGAAGACGCTCATCGTGACTGTTTTCACTCTCTATCCCAGTACATGAAGCCAGGTAGTCTGACACCATGGCTGCCACTTTGAACAAAAACAATCAAAGAGCAATGTGCATGCTCTGCGTGCTCTTTGGTTCTTGTATTTTAGTTATTTGTTAATTTAAATATCAACGTACATAATTAAATAAAATAATGATACAGTGTACGCAGAGCATTACTAGAACAAAGAATGGGTGTTCTGTCAGGTCAGATCGTCATACGCTTAGCACGAACTCACGGTGTTCTGTCAGATCAGCATACGTTGTCAGATAGTCATACGCTTAGCTCAGACATGCATAGCTGTCATTACCATATGATTTTATTTAATCAGCAACATAGAATCATGACGTAGATCATCATACACTTGGTTATTAACAGTTGTATGGCATCCAGCTGCAGCCAGACCTGCTTTAAACACACTTTGAAACCACGACAACGCATATCTATCTAGTTATCATATTATGTCATATTATAAACAATTTAATTACTTATTTTCGTCATAACTTGTTGCATATACTGACAACTACACTGACGGTCGGACTTAATGCGCATGCGCTGGCATGGTAATGCTAAATTCTTATGTGTCTCTGTACAGCTAGCTTTGCTAACATCATGTCAACGGATCTTACCTTCTTTGAGCTACTTTTCTAAG
>NW_015116293.1:37329-40224 GCF_001443285.1 Poecilia latipinna
GGGTCTATCCTTATATTATGTCTATGGCTGCTGGCAGTCGGCCACAGTGTGAGCCAGGAAGTAAACAGTGAGAGGTGAACAGAACAGGAAGTGAGGTCACACCGAACCTGGAGATCAAACAGTTTCTAGTTTAAAGTCTGGAGGTCCAGACCCGGCCGGTCGGCGTGGTGCCGGGCTCAGGAAGAACTCTGGGTCTAAAGCTGAAAGAGGACATTTTACTGTTCAGACTAATCCAGGTCTGATCTGATCGATCGGTCTGATCGATGGATCAGACCGATCGATAGGTGTGTCTCTACTTCAACACACCTGAGTCAAATACTGAGTTGTTAGCAGAACCTGATGCACTGAGGAGGAGATTCAGCTGTTGGATCCAGGTGTGTTGGACAGGGAGACGTCTAAGAGCTGCAGGACTCCGGACCTCCAGGACCAGGACCAGGACTGCCCAGCCCTGCTCCAGCATCTTTCTGAGCTGCTGCTTCTCTCTGCAGGTACGGTGACATGGTTCCTAACACCATCGCAGGGAAGATCTTCGGCTCCATCTGCTCCCTGAGCGGCGTTCTGGTCATCGCGCTGCCCGTCCCCGTCATCGTGTCCAACTTCAGCCGGATCTACCACCAGAACCAGAGAGCCGACAAGATGAGAGCGCAGCAGGTCAGAAAACTGACCTCATCCCTGTAGCTCCGCCCATAGGAAGCGGCATCCCTGTAGCTCCGCCCACAGGAAGCAGGGCCTCATGCAGTACTGTAGTTTTCAGAATCGTACAACTGCAAATTAATTTTCTAAAATGTTCATAATATGTGAATCGTTTGATGAACACAACAGGTTGACAGAATATCAGTGTAAGAAAAGAGATGTGTGTGTGTGTGTGTGTGTGTGTGTGTGTGTGTGTGTGTGTGTGTGTGAGTGTGACTCTGACGCTGATGTTTTCCTACTTCTGTTCACAGAAAGTCCGTTTGGCTCGAATCCGCATGGCGAAGAAAGGAACAGCAAACGCCTTCCTGCAGTACAAAGAGGACCACACTCTGGGAGTGAGACACACACACACACACGCGCGCGCACACACACCCACACACACACACAGCTTTGCAGCATACACCAGTATGAATAAATGAATGTCAGACATGGAGGCCATCAGGAGATCGTCCAGCTCTCGTCCTTCCAGCAGATCTTCAACTTCTAGCTTTGGTTCTGGAGCTCTTTGGTTCCAGTCGGGTTCTGGTTCTGGAGCCTTCATGCTGAGCTGGTGCTGTTCGCTCTCCAGTGGTCTCAGACTTCCTGTCGTCTGAAGCGGATCTCCTTCATCGGGTCGGACCATTTCAGGCCTGATGAAGGCTGCTTTCATCCTCATCCTCATGGAGCTTCTTCAGGTGGATTAGACTGATGGGTCCAAATCCACCTGCAGCGCAGAGCAGGAACCCAGGATTTAAAAAGGGCTTAACTGGAGCCAGGAAGAGGAGGAGGAAGATAGAAACTTGGAGGAAAACTGCTCATCTTATGTGATAAGAAACTTGAAAACAGCCACAGAAGGAGGTGGAGCAGAGAGGAACCAGAGCATCTGGACCTCTGGCTCCCTCACCATAAAGGAGGAAACAACCGCCTCCATGACAACAGCTGGAAACTGACCTGCAAGCCCACAATGTGCTTCACTGGGAAAACTGATAACCGATAACAATAACCGATAACTGATTGTTCCAGGTTGTAAGTGAGGACTGACTGGTTTCTGTCATGTTTTCAGGACCGGGACAGCGACAGCACGGCTCTGTGTGTGAAGAACAGATCCGCCTTTGAGCATCAGCACAACCACCTGCTTCACTGTCTGGAGAAAACCACGGTGAGGCAAGAACTACAGGAACTACAGGAACTACAGGAACTACACCCTCTGTGGTTCATGCTCCTGATCATAGCTGGTCTTCATTGTAAACACAAACCACACAGGAACAAGACACGATACCATGAGAGCAGGATGGAGCTAATGCAGCAAATGGAGAAACTGAAGCTAATAGAGCTAATAAAGCTAATGGAGCTAATAAAGCTAATGGAGCTAATAAAGCTAATGGAGATAATGAAACTATTAGAGCTAATAAAGCTAATGGAGCTAATAAAGCCAATGGAGCTAATAAAGCTTATGGAGCTAATAAAGCTAATGAAGCTAATAAAGCTAAGCAGCTGACAGATTAAGTAAAACTCTCAATGGCGGTTAGAAGGTTCATTGGTATCTTCCTCCACCTTGTCCTCTCAGAACCACGAGTTCACTGATGAGATGACCTACAGTGAGCTCTGCATGACCGAGTCGGTGGGCTTCCGGACCAGCCGTAGCACCTCTCTATCCAGCCAGCAGGGGGCGCAGAACAACTCCACCGGCTGCTGCCCCCGCCGGGCCCGGAGGAGAGCCGCCATGCGACTGGCCAACTCCACGGTGTCCGTGAGCCGGGGCAGCGTCCAGGAGCTGGACACCCTGCAGTTTAAGACCACCTCCATACCGCCACAAACGTAAGTAATCGTTCCACTGCCAAACACACAACCGACGCAGAAATTAGCCAAATCAAGGTCTCTTAGAGAGAATGTACAGGTCCTGCAGCAGAGCCCTGAGGTTCCCCGGGTTTGGCTGGAGAGGTCTGATCAGACCAGGGATTCAGGGATGAGTGTCAGTGTGTTGTGCATTCTGCAGAGACTGGTTGCCTCCAGTCTCTGATCCACTGTCTTCCCACGGTGGAATGGTCCAACAGTCTAGAGCTTATTGTTGCATTTAAAGGGGATTCTACGGTGGCCGACAGGTGCAAATGCGCAGCAAAAGAGAAAACATGCAAACAAAAGAAAAGACACGCGCAGAAATTAAATGCGGCAAACAAAAAGCAAATCAAATGCAGCAAACAAAAAGTGTTGAAAACGGAAGTG
>NW_015116294.1:0-2100 GCF_001443285.1 Poecilia latipinna
TGTATTTTTACATTATTAAAATTAACCTTTTTCACGCTGATTGCTGATAAAATCTAAGTTTTATTCAGTTTATATCTCATCAGAGCATCAGTGTTTGCCTTTATGAGGCTCAGCAGATTAATGTCAGTATATGAATATTGAATATTACAAAGCAAACTCGCCAGCTCCTTAAAATCTTACATTTAAATAGCTTAATTTATGTATGTTGAAACCATTAAATCACATTTAGCAGCACTGATATTCTCAATAAACAAATGTTACATTTATATATCTCCATTTGGTTGGAGTTTTTATAAGTAATTGTTTTTAGTGACATAAAATTGAGTTTTGGTGTGGATTATAGGCCAAAAACACATACAAATGGATATGTATTCCCTGATAATAACAATAACAATAATAAATTTGATTTGTATTGCGCTTTTCTAAACATAATTTACAGGAATCAAGTCAAATTACAAATAGAACACTAAGTACATAGAACAAAATCATAAACAGAGAACCTAAAATACATAGCAGTGGTGTGGGAAAAAAAGAAGTCAGCAAACTTGGCTGTACCGCAAACAAAGCTGAAATATTAAGCCTCCAGCAACACAGCAGAGTTCAAAATGGCAGTCCTCCCAGCAGTCCTCCTGCTACATCCAGAAGTCCACTTATATACTGGTTAACCTTGCCTTCTCAATTTACCCCTGGAGCCAATTAAACTCCAGATCTTAGCACTGCTACTTTGATAAAGGAGCTGGGTTTGAGCCAGGCCTCCTTCTCAGCAGGTTCCCAAGATGTCTACTACAAAGGACACATCCACAAGGTAACAAACATTTTGCAAAGAAAAAGGTTCATTTAGACACGTCTAGAATGTAACGTGAAAGAAAAATTTATTGCTTCTAAACAAGCATGTAAAACAAAACAAAATAAATTATTAAGTGTACCATATGTAGAGGCTTCAGTCCGTGATGCAGCTGTCCTGAGTTTGATTCTCAGACACAGGACATTTACTGTCTCTATTCATGTTCCTGTTGAGCTACTAATGGATGAAAGCCATATTGACAAATTGTGTTGAAATTCTAAGGTTGTTTTTATGCAAACTTTGCAATTTGGTGTAAAACTTTGAAGTTGAACCCAGCTGTGATCCCCTGGAAAGTAAACTTTCATTCGTTAATTCAGAGCAAATACGTATCAGAGCACGTTACATCCACAGAGGTGTTTATCAAAAAAAGTATCTAGTCCTGAGTGGTGGTCACCCTATTGATTTTTCTGCCAAACATAATCTGATTCACCATAATAAATTTGTTCTCTCCGCACGAAGCCCTATTTTAGCCAAACATTGCCAAGTAGGGCTATTCACTGATGGGCTGACAGTCCCCATGACGACGCTCGCTACAATTAGACAATTGTAAATCCACCTCCAAACAGGCACAGTCAATTATATCAGCACAAAATGTAGAAAGGGAAGATGGAGAGGTAACTGTGGAATCCTGGCTGGTGAGTGTGTGTGTGTGAACAGACAGCCTTTAATGAGCCCTGAATCAAAACTAAATAAAAATGAAAGAGAAAGACCTTTACTTTGAAAACTTGAAAAACCAAATGTAACGTAGTGAGCTCATAGAAATCAAACACACCTGACAGCTGGATATCCTGTATACACAGATGCTTTGTGCTGTTGCAAAATGGGGACGCAAATTTGAGAAAATCAAAATTATTTTTAATACGTTTCCTTGCTAGTAAAGAAAAGTATAAACTCAAATTTGTCAAACTGCAGTAAGGAAGTGAACTGCTAAAACTACTTTTGAACTGTTTGGGTCAAAAAAATGGGTAAACAAAAACCACCAATTTTTAAAACCAATGTTTGGGGTTAAAAATAGTGGCAGGACAACTAAAAAGTGTATTAGTTAGAGGCTTCTCAATGAAATAACTGCAATATTTTGCCCCTACTTAAAGTTGTTCTATTTTGGTAGTAAATAGAAAAAGTTTATATAATTGCATAATTGAATAAAGCAATTTTTGCTTTTACTTACTGGAAATGACAATTTTGTCATTTTGCTTTCATGTGTGGTTTATCCAACCAAGCAGATCTAGATGCAGTTGAATTTATAACACCTTTAC
>NW_015116294.1:6372-8317 GCF_001443285.1 Poecilia latipinna
ACCAACAGCTTCAAAATATAATTATCCAACTGCATATGTTGGAGAAATTCAGTCTGCATTAGTAGCCATATTTCCATAGTTTTTTATGTATGTGTTGAATTAGCAACATATTTCTGAAGACTTCTTTCCATCTTCCTGAGATGTGTGTGAACCTTTGCAACCTTTACTTCCAGGTTATTACTGCTGTAACATCAACAACACCTGACAAAATTATGCTTTGCATAGCTTAGTTGCTTTGCTCCAAACAAATCACACCTAATTCACATTTGGTAGCATCAACATGCTAGTGACTCAATGTACTAGTAATAAACCTCATGGTAAAATTAGCTTAGTACTTAAAATAAGCATTTTAGCTACTTCTTAATTTATTAGCTATGTTTATCATATTGAATGGAGAAAGTCAATATATGTCGACATGCTGGTGATACCCCGCATGCTTCTGACAGCATTTAAGCTAACCATAGCATTTTGAATAATATTAGTTTATAAACTAATGTTGGCATATTGAATGGAGCAAGTCCATGTTACTCAACATAATAATGATCCGGATCAGATCAGAACACTGGGTTCCAACTGACTAGGGCCATGCAGAGTCAAGCATAATCTGATTATACATTTGCGCCTGTCTGTTAAAAAGTTTTAAAAAGTTAAAAAGGGGCATATCGAACAAAATCTTAAAACACTGTACAGCAACATAGCAACAACCCATATTAATCAAGAATCTAATATTTAATCGGATCCTTCTATACCATTGTGATCATGTGGGGACAATGCAGAGCAAATGTAGTCTATGTTTTCCCCAATAAATATCATGAGGGGTTTCTGCTGTTGTCAGTGCTGGAGGGCTGTGTTGATTTGAGCCTGTAGCTTTTAAACAGACCATAGGAGAGAAGGTCACTGGTTATGAAGTATGGTATGAAATAAGCAAATTTGTCACCATTTTACTAAATAAACCCTAATAATATCTGACTGTTTAACTTCCATATCAACTTGGCTGCAGACTGCTTTAAAGATCAAAAAAGTTCAGAGGGGTTAACTCTACATAATTTTATAATGTTGGCAAATAAAACTCAATAGCTGCTGTTAGGCCCCTCCAGACATTCAGGGGCCCCTATAAGTGGTTGCATTGTAACACAGACCATGGATCTAAAACTTTAGCATTCATTTATTGAGAATGACGATGTTATTAAATTTTATTTAATGGATTCAGCAGAGATAAAATACAGTAATGAATTGTACATTTAGGATTGAATTAGAAGTTTACTTTGTAAAAGTACAACAAATCATATTGATAGTTTGCTTGTTGTGTTACCATGGCTACAATATGGCATCTGCAATCTTTGTGGTTGAGCTGGGTTTGTTCACATTACTGCAAATAATGCCCAATAATCAGTGATTGATTTTAAGCTCTGCCAATTAACCTGGACGTTGCACATATGTGGTTTACAGGATTTTTTTGCCCACACAGTATGTTTGAATTTATTTTCAGATACATAATTTCCTTTAGCAAATGAATTAATACAAAGCTTTAAATTTTTATAGCCACTGGAAACTTAAAGTGTGAATCAAACATAAACCGGAGGTGCGCTTTTATTTTGAAAGGAGGGCGCTGTAACTTGTGCCATCGAGTGCAGGCTGACTTTACTGCCATTTCCGAAGAGACAGCTAGCTTTACCGCATTGATAGATGGGGGTTTCCATGCTATGCTGCAGGAGCATTAACGATGCTATTTAAAATATTCATTGCCTCTGTGAGTTGCTGTCGCTCTGCTATTTTTCTACCCGTGAAAACCCACCTTCTCCTGCCTGGGGTCCAATCAGAAACTGAGATTTTAAGTTAGCTTCCGTTGCAATCAAACTCTGTAAGAGAGTTTAATACTACATGTGAGAGTTTAGGGTTGCCACCTGTCCCGTAAAATACGGAATAGTCCCGTATTTGGCTGTTA
>NW_015116294.1:12502-14940 GCF_001443285.1 Poecilia latipinna
TGTTGCGTCCGGTATTGAACCGATACCGGATGCGATTCGTTCCGTATTTCTATAAATGTCCAATAGACACGCCTATCACAGACATATCAACATTAAGTGCAACAATAATGACCAAAATAAAACACTGGTGGCGGGAGCTAAAGGACCCCAGAACGCTACGGACCGACGCTGTTGTCACGGTTGCCTAGAAACGGACACTACGCAGCCGCGGTAAGGTGCTATCAACCCGGGTCTTTTTAAAACGTCCTTGACCCGATACTCCACCGTCCTTAGAAGCAAAACCTCTCGTAAAGATACATGCGTGAGTGGGAATAATGTTTGTGAGGATGAATAAAGACAATTTAAAAAAATGTGTCCATTGTGGCGCAGTGTGATTACCAGACAATGGATCAGGAGAGGAACTGTAGACGCGTTAGAGCCTAAAGAACCAGAAATCAGCATCTCTTCACCCCTCAATCATCTCCTGAGGCTGATAAGGTAGAACATTTTACTATTGATTACGTTTTTTATTGTTCTTTTAGTCAGCTATATTGGTTTGACTATTTGCTTATTAATAATATCAGCCAAAATAATACTAATGGTCATTTAAAGAACACATAGACATTAATATTTCCTACTTTAAAAGGTTTGTTAATGCTTTCTGTATGCTTTATTTTGAAATGCTGATATATTTTATGAATTCAGTGTTCAGTGGTCATTTAATGTTAATGCATCAGACACAGACCTGAAGCCCAGGGGCGGTTCTAGATGGGGGCCAATGGGGTACCTAAGAAATTATACTAAATAAATGTCTTATGTTAATACTCAGTGATGGATTTTTTTTCAACCTTCACAATTTTACTTTAACAAAGAATTAAATATTCAAGTGCTGCACTTTTAGCTGCTGTAAAGAGATAGGATCACACTTTCCATCTGCCAGAGATCTCCAACCTGGATCACTGAAGACAGATGTGGCTCTTTGGCTCACTTAATATATCAAATGATGAAATATTGCTTTTTTTTGTTTTTGTTTGTTTGTTTGTTTCAAAAAACACTGAATAAAATACCAGAATGTTCACATAACTGTTATACTTTTGGCTGTCTGAGGACACATTTTGAATATTAAATCAGGTGTTATGATCAGTTACTCAGTACTTGAGTAGTTTACCAAATACATTTTACACTTGCTTAATTAAACGTGTTTAAGGTATGCTACTCTGATTGGAGTACAATTTTGAGGTACTCTAACCGACCTCTATGCATAAACGATTGCTCTATGGATCACTTTTTAAAAACAAAAAAACACCGCCATAAAATAATGTCTATCACTGCAGCGCTGTGAGAAGCGTCCCTTATTTTTATTTCTGAAAGGTGGCAACCCTAGTTACCGCATGTATTCCTGCTGCTGCTCCTGATTATTCTCATAATTAAACTCCTCCATACAGCTCTCAGCTACCATGTCCAAGGTCCACATCTAAAATTAAATTCTAAACGCTAATGGTTGTTTTGGAGTTGTCAGTGACATTAATCATGAGCCAATCAATGAATGCAGTCAGCTGTCAATCAAATGGTTTTGGTGTTGCTCCTGCTAGTACTACCCTTCAAGTAGGTACTAAAATCTGAGAACAGCCAGGCTAGGCCCGTGGAAAGCAAATCTGGCCTAGGCAGACCAAGACCGTTCTGGTTAGAGGCGGTTTAGTGAAAAAGTGCCTTAAATCTATTTTAAACACTGTTAGTGCTGCCGATGTTGTTAGTAGCAAGAGGGCTGGGAGGCTAAATCAGATTCTGCCCAAGGCCCCAAACTGTCTTGTGCTGGCCCTGCATGAAGAGCTTGACCAGTGTTTCTCAACCTTTTTCGGGCCAGCGCCCCCCTAGCCCTTATCCAGGTCCCTCACCGCCCCCCACCAAAGTAGGCTACTTTGCACTGATTATTATTTTATTATTAATATTACTATCACTATTGTTGATGTTTTGATTTTTATGCTTGTTTCTGTATTTATCATCAAAAATAATTTCCCAGAGAACAAAAAGTCATGGGAAGAGAAATTATTTTCACAGGCGTCTAAGAAAAATGCAATGAACATTCAAGTTAAAATCTGTAGGCCTAACAGCAGCCAATCAGAGTGGAAAAATATTCTTGTTCTGTGCCATTTTGTAGTTGTTAAATAAATGAGCAGATAAAAGATGAACAACATGCCAGTTTAAACTTTGATCTATTTGCAAACCGACTGAGCTCTGCAGCATTAAAACATGGATAGAACTGTAACTACATTAATCATAGCTCTTCTTCTCTTCAGTGTTTCTGACGGTTTCTGGTGGAGCAGCTCTGTGCTGCCTTCAGGAGAATGGGACATCAGAGTATCATCCATAAAATTTCACCCACATGGCATTTATTGTGCAAACCAGAGCTTTCAGTGGAAAAACAAAAGTTCCAGGTCCTTTTAATGCCACACAAATAT